>NC_139025.1:116844865-117106219 GCF_964662115.1 Mustela nivalis
CTGGGAGAATGACATGCTTGTTGCTACTGTATTATTGCTCTGCCATATGCCCTTAGATATTACTTCACTTTCTTGAACTGCTTCCCTCCTTTGTAAAATGCTAATAATAATGGAACCTACCCAGTAGGTTATCGGGCAGATTTCATAAGATGTAGTGTATGTTGTGCATGGAAACCATGGTCCTGGGAGGCACACGGTCATGTCTCAACAAATGGTGACAAGAAAAAAGCATTTTCCTTGGCTGCCTGGGCGGCTCAGTCGGCTTCAGGTCATGACCCCAAGGTCCTGGGATCCAGCCCCACTTTCAGCTGCCTGCTCAGTGGGGAGCCTGCTTCTCCCTTTCCCTCTGCTGCTCCCTCTGCTTGTGCTCTCTTTCTCTCAAATAAATAAAATCTTCTTTAAAAAAGTATTTTGCTGTTGTAAAATTATAGTTCTTTTCCCAGGGCAGGGCAGCTTGTGATATGGGGGATAAGGTATGGAGGTAATGTGGATAAACATACCATCTTGGTTGCCTGAGAATCGGGGGGGGGGGGTGTTAAAGGAAGCAGCCTTCAAAAAAAGTCTTGTGGGGCTGCCGTTTGGAGGCTGGCTTGCTTTATTTAGATTTTATTTATTTGTCAGGGAGAGAGAGACAGACAAGCACAAGCAGGGAGAGCGGCAGGCCGAGGGAGAAGCAGACTCCTGCTGAGGAAAGCAGGAACCCAATGCAGGACTGGATCTCACGACCCTGGGATTGTGACTTGAACTAAAGACAGATGCTTAGGGGCACCTGGGTGGCTCAGTGGGTTAAGTCGCTGCCTTCGGCTCAGGTCATGATCTCAGGGTCCTGGGATCGAATCCCACATCAGGCTCTCTGCTCAGCAGGGAGCCTGCTTCCTCCTCTCTCTCTCTCTCTGCCTGCCTCTATGCCTACTTGTGATCTCTCTCTGTCAAATAAATAAATAAAAAAAACCTTTAAAAAAAAAAAGACAGATGCTTAACTGACTGAGCCATCCAGGTACCCCCAGTAGGAGGCTTTAATGGTCCTTTTTCACACTGTACCTACTTATTTCTAGTACGTTATTTCCCAAAATATTACTTTTTGATTAGAAAATCATTAAAGGAGGGGTGCCTGTGTGGCTCAGTCATTAAGCGTCTGCCTACAGCTCAGGTCATGATCCCAGGGTCCTGGGATGGAGCCCCAAATCGGGCTACCTGCTCAGCGGGAAGCCTGCTTCTCCCTCTCCCACTCCCCTTGCTTGAGTTCCCTCTCTCGCTGTGTCTCTGTCAAATAAATAAATAAAATCTTTTTTTTTTTTTAAGATTTTATTTATTTGTCAGAGAGAGTGAGCGAGAGCGAGCACAGGCAGACAGAGTGGAAGGCAGAGTCAGATGGAGAAGCAGGCTCCCTGCGGAGCAAGGAGCCCGATATGGGACTCGATCCCAGGACGCTGGGATCATGACCTGAGCGGAAGGCAGCTGCTTAACCAACTGAGCCACCCAGGCGTCCCAATAAATAAAATCTTTTAAAAAATCATTAAAGGATATAATTTTTGAGATACGACTTACATACTATAAGGTCCACCCTTTTGAAGCACACAGTTCAGTTGCAATATACGCACTCTGATGTGTAATCACGATCCCTAATTCTAGAATGTTTTCATTGCCCCCAAAAGAATCTTTCTACCCAATGACACCCACCAGCCCTATTTTAAGCAACTACTGATTTATCTTCTGTCTCTGTGGATTTGCTTATTCTGGACATGTCATATGAATAGAATCATACAATATGTGTTTTTTGTGTGTGTGTCTGTTATCTTTCAATTAGCATAATGTTTTCATTGTTGTAGCATGGATCAGTACCTCATTCTTTCTTGGGGCAGAATTATACTCCGTTCTGTGGATAGACCACATTTTGGATACCCACTCATCAGTTAATGGATATTAGAGTTGTTTCCATGTTTTGGCTATTAGGGATAAGGCAGCTATGAACATTGTGTCCATGTTTTCCTATGGACGTATATTTTCAGGGTTTGTTTTGTTTTGTTTTGTTTTCAGTTCTTTTGGGTGTGCCTGTAGGAGTATCTATGGGCCAAATGGTAACTCTGTGTTTTAACTCTTTGAACTCTTTGCTTATTCCAAAGCAGCCTCTACTGTTTCACATTCAGTTTTTCCACACCCTTACACTTTTTTTTTAAACAAAGAAAGTGAAGTCTTTGTAGCTGATTGATTTGGACCCCACACCCTCAGTTTCCTTTCTGGAAACAGGACCCAGGGCAGAGACGCTGTGGGCTCTGAGTCTATTAGCTGCCCATTTCCCTCCACCTCCCAGGTCCTGCAGCCCAGTTTCTCTTTCCCAGAACGACCTCTAGGGGGCAGCTCATAACAGTTCTTTAACACTTAGGCTTTTCTCCCGAAAAGGTTCAAACTGGCTGAACGCAAAGGGAAAGAGAAGGGGATTTAATTTCATGTCTCTCCTACCAGTGTGAGTGCTGTTCTTATATTTAAGCTCAGGGAATAGTCAATCCTGATTAATTATCAAAAATCATATGAGGATCTAGGGGTGCTTGGATGGCTGAGTCAGTTAAAGCATCTGCCTTTGGCTCAGGTCATGATCCTGGGGTCATGGAATCCAGCCCAGTGTTGGGCTCCCTGCTTCTCCCTCTGCCCCTCCCTCAGCTCACCCTCTCTCTCAAATAAATAAATAAAATATTTAAACAAAAAATCATGAGAATCTTATTTTTGAGAACTTTTAAATATAGTCTTTTTAAATTTTTAAATATTTAAAATATTATTTTAAATATTTAAAAATAGTATTTATCTTACAGAGGGGGCACACAAGCAGGGGGAGCACAGGCAGAGGGAGAGGGAGAAGCAGGCTCCCTGCTGAGCAAGGAGCCCCACATGGGCCTCTATCCCAGTCCCTGGGATCATGACCTGAGTCAAGGCAGACACTTATCCCCCACATGAGGGTCTTATTAAAATACCTATTTTCAGGTCCTTCTTAGGTGATTCTGATCCTGTTGGTTTTGGAGTTCAGTCCAGGCAATCTGTAGTTTTAACAAGTCCCCTAGGCTGATTCTGCTGATGAACCATGGTTGGGAAGCAAGGTATTATATCCTTTATCCCACAGTAATCTAGGCCATTCTGCAGATGAGAAAGCTGAGGCTCAGAGAATTAACTTGCCCCAAATCACGGCCTGACATTCTCCAAAGCCTATAGGTTCAATATGACGCCAGGCATTATATTTGGTAGCACAGGCCTGCAGAGTAGAGAGCCTGCCTGTCTCTCTACTGGGGGACTGGAAATTCTGGCAGGACTGAAATTCTGATAACAAGGACCTTGGCAAACGCCCTAGAGTCCTCTTCCCTACTTCCCCTGAATGTGGTGAGAATATGTATTGTATTTGATTCCTAAGGCTGTTTAAACAAAATACCACAGGCTGGGTGACTTAGAGCAACAGCAATTTATTTTTTCACAGGTGTGGATGTTCAAAATCCAAAAGCAAGATATCGGCAGGACCATGCATTTTTCCTAGCTTCTGCTGTTTGCTGGCAATCCTTGGCATTCCTTCGTTTGCAGCTGTTTAAGTCCAATCTGTCTCCATCCTCTCATGTTGTTCATCTCCGTGTGTCTGACTCTTCTCCTCTTTTTGTAAGGACACAGTCATACTAGGTTAAGGACCCAACCTACTTCAGTATGATCTCTTCTTACATATTAATTACATATACAAAGACCCTGTTTCAAAATAAGGTCACATTCACAGGTACACACTTCAACCCACCATATCTATGATTGTATCTATGATAATCAGCAGGTGTCACACAAAACCAGAATCCTCATGCCAGGCATAAAATTCCAATCACTATGGTGATGATTCATTTCTAAAAGCAGGTAGAACCTAAGGGTCCAGATGGGAAGAGAAGCTTGGTGGGCACAGGGAAAGATCTGGCCACTGTCCTTGGCAGGTAAGGACTTTGATATGGCATTAGAATAATTCATAAATCTGGCTCAACCAGACTTTATTTATTCAGTCAATAGCTCTGTGGGCTTCCTATGTGCCAAGAATTGGGTGGGGAAGTAAGGCAGGCAGGATCCATTCAAACATGGCTTCTGGATTTTGGGGTAACTGATAACCAGAGGAACACACTAATGAGGGCACAATTACAAAGATTTGTGCTCTAAGAAAAACCTGATGTCACCAAGGAGACCCTCCTATGGCTGTATTTTCTCCTTTCTTTCCTTCCTTCTTCACTTCTCCTGCCTCTCTCCCTTCCTTCCTTCCCCTTTCTTTTATCAATTATCCTTCTCTTGGGAGACCTGGAGGTGTTGCAACATCTTAGTGGAATAGAGGGGACTAGAGCACCCCTAGCAGTGTGGGCACAGTAACAGCCCCAAAGTACAGGATTAATGGGGAAGAGGCTGGGAGATGGAGGGATGGGGAGGTTCCTGTTGAGGGATAAGGGTGGGAGAGGGTCTTACCCAGGATTTCCCCATACTGTGCAGTGAACATGCCCTGGCAGACTCATGGCCAATGGACAACAGCTCCTAAAGCTTCTACCAATTTGAAACTGTGGATCTCCTCCCCTCCAAAGGCTTTATTGTTTCAACCTTACATAGGGTGTCCCCTGGGATGCCAAGAAAGCAAGCCGGGCCTTGGCCAGGGTAGGGTTAATGCCACAAGAAGCCCCACTCTGATCTGGCAATAATGGCTGTGAAATCCTACCTAGCCTGGGTAGCTCTCAAATCTGTCTCCATCTCCTTCCCTAGTACCACAGTCCCATGGATGAAGGATAGTTGGAAGGCAGGCAGGCACACGGGTCCCCTGCTCTAAGAGGGAACTCCTCGAAAGGATTACACCAGCCTGGAAGGAGCCCTCCACCCTTTCCCATGTTTGGATGACAGGCACAGGGAGGGTTAATCAGATGAAAACAGCCCACTAACAAGCCCATAAAACCCCCTAGACTTAGAAACACCGAAGGTGACTCTCTTGGGTCCCCTTCCTCCTTGGGAGCTTTGTGCTGTCTTTCTTTTTATTTTATATTCATCTTTTTTTTTTTTTAAGATTTTATTTATTTGACAGAGATCACAAGCAGGCAGAGAGGCAGGCAGAGAGAGAGACGAGGAAGCAGGCTCCCCGCTGAGCAGAGCGCTGACCGACCCAGGACGCAGGGCTCCATCCCAGGACCCTGGGATCATGACCTGAACCGAAGACAGAGGCCTAACCCACTGAGTCACCCGGGAGCCCCAATGTGCTGTCTTTCAATAAACCTGCTCTACTGCCCACTACTCTGCCTGATCTATCCCTTCATTCTTGGAAGTGGCATGGCCAAGAACCACAGGCCCCAGAGGAGAAGAAATCCTGTAACACCATCTCTTACCTCCTTGTGTCCTTGGGGATCCAGTCAGGCTCCTTCCAATCCACCACCCATCGACACAAGTGTCAGAGGGATACTTCTCAAATGCCAATCGAACTGGGGCATTCCATGGCTCCCACTGGCCTCCCACTTACTTCAGGGAGGCTCTCAGTGACCTGGCTCAGACTTGGTACTCCAACCCCACCTGCCTCTTGCCGGGTATCCTTCAGACACTGTGGGTGCCGCAACTCCAGACACAGTATCCCCTCTCTATGCTCTACTTGGGGCTGCCTGTCCAGTCCTGTTCTGCTGGCTACCTCCTTCTGATACTTGGGGAACTACCTCCATCAGCATCCCTGCTTCCCAGTTCCACCGTGTGCCTAGACTAGGATCTGGCACAACAACAATGAAGTCCCTTAAGGACCTGCTGAAAATCCACTGCCCATCTAACCCACGCTCCAGTCTTGGATTATATATACACGTATATGCTCCCAAATTGATGACGTGACCTGACAATTTCGTGGGTGTGAGCCTTCACTGCCACCCCTAGCCTGCAGGTGCCCCCAGGCAGGGCCCAGAAAGCTCCTGGATAGAGGTCACTATTGGAAAGATGGGGTCTCACAGAGCAGCTTCCCCTCCCTCCTGCTCTGCCCTGCAGTCAGGGAGCCATCCCTGAGGTGCCTCTGTAGCCAACTACCCCCCTAACCTCACTGCCTTATTCCAGCACTTCTCAGGTTCCCACCTCAGTCCTGGGGGTGGGGATGTATAGGAATATGGGTCCTTCCTTCGGAGCCTGCTCCTGGATCAGCAGGGCCGGAGGATCTGTAGGCAGGGATAGGGTGCCCATGGGTGCTGGCACCATGAGCACCTATCAAAAGCCTGGGAACGGAACCTGCTGGGGTGGAGTGGGGGGGTGCAGAAAGGAAAGTGTTTCATAACCTGCCTTCTGGCATCGGAGGCAGGAGCTCAGCCCATCATCAGTGCAGGTTAATGCTCTGAAGGTAGGGAAGCAAGGCCCTCTCCTCCCCATACCGCAGTATGAATTTCTAGGCAGGAAAGGGACTTAATCTGATCCCCACCAGCAAGAAAAGAACGCCTCTGCAGCCTTCCCTCCCTGACAAGATTCTGCCTGCATGGTCCTTGTGACCAGGCACTCAGAATTTCAGATCCTGGTTTTGGAAAGGTGGCCCTTTTCTAGAACAAAGACCAGTCTTCTATAAGCATCTCTCATGCAGGACCTTTTCCAAGAATTTTATCATTTTCTTCAGATGCACATGCCCAGGACCAGCCCAGGGCACCTTAGCTGTCAGGATAGTGCATTTTTTCCAACCTTCTTGGACCACCCATGAGAGTCGAACAAGCGCACATAACCCCCCGGCCCTTTGCAGGGATTCAAGAACAAGAAATTAGGAAAAGCAAACGGTGCTGGACTCTGGATGACAGGGCTCACTAATCCAAAGCTCAAGGGAAGAATTCCCTAAAGAGCCCCTCCTGTCAGCGGCCGAAACTCACCTCTTGTCCCTGATTTATTTCAGAGTTCTGCCAGCAAAGTCACTTAAATCCTCCCCCATCTCCTTTCCAGAGGTGCCGTTGAGTTGCATGTGGTAGGGTGTGTTTCTGACATCCTGGGGTTAGATGCCACCTCCCACCCTTACCAACTAGAGTCCTTCCAGCACACAACACTCCTCCCCCACCCCCACCCCAGCTGACTTCAACTTGGACGGAGAGGCTTTTGAGGCTGTTATCTCTTAACAGACAGCTGTGCAGGGCTGGAGGCAGCAGCTTATCAGGGAGAGCCTGCAGTGATTCACAGCCCAAGTTCCAGCTTCTCTGCTGAATAGTAATTTCCAGCAGTGGATTTGTGCTCGGTCTCTCTCCTCCCCCTCTCCCAAGGGTGTGCTGTCCTTTCTGAGAGAGAGAGCAGTGAAGGGGAGATCCTACGGATGGTGATGAGAGGTTTTGTGCCAGCTTTCTGGATACGGCTGTCAATTGGCAGGAGGCTGCAGGTTTAGAGAGCCCAGTGGGGTGTGCCTCCTTTGGCAGTGACCCCTCCCCCACCGGAGAGTTCACTGGTGCTTGCCTTCCTTTCTTCCTTCGCAGAAAGGCAAGGTGCTCCTCCCTTTCCCTCAGTGGTAATGCACCATGGGACAAAGGTCCCCCCTTCTGGCCCCGAGCCCCTGAGACTAGCGCCAGAAAGGGAAGGCTGGGAGAGGGAGAAGCCAGGGAGCAGGCAATGTGCTTCCTGTACCAGTTTGAAGCTGTCCAGTCTCTGTGTCTGACTGTGAAGACTCCAAAAGCCAAAGTCTCCAGGCTGCAGGGGACTGAGACATAGCCGGGCAGGCCAAAGCAGTTTCCATATAGGTTAAGTGCTAAAGAAGAAACCTAGGGCCAGAGCCATTTTTGTGTTTGTTTTATTAGAAGCACGACTCCAGCTCTGAGACTCAGGAGAGAAGGCGAAGAGTTTTGTCCTGGGTCTCTCCTTCTGGGCCAGTGGGAAAGAGGGTTGTTAAAAGAGCTAGAGCCCATAGAGGTGGCCCTGCACCTCGTCTCAAGATGCTCCTTGATAGCAGGGTAAGGAAAACTAGGAAGGTAGCAGTCTCCCCAGGTGAGGGGCAGAACAGACCCCCATCAACTCAGACTCCCTTGCCTTCAAGCAGTCCTTTTCTCACCCCTTGCCCTCAACCAGTCAATGGTGGAGATGATTCCAAGAGCTCTCCTAAGGTTACACCCGGGGTGGGGGGGAACTCATGACTACTGCATGCCTTTAACCCTTGGGGGTCCTAAGCAAGGCTCAGGAGTCCCATGGTCCACCACTCCCTCCCTGAAGAAGGTTCCAGCATGGCTCAGAAAAGCTGAAGGTGGAGTTCTGCGTCTTCAGACAACACAAGTGGTGGAACGAAGCTTCCCTGGGGTCCCTCTCGTTGCCTTGGGGTCCATGCTGACCGTCTGAGGAGCTATATCCAGAGCACCAGGCGTGAAAGGCTGGAGATGGGTCTCAAGGTCGAGGCCCTGGGGGTGAGATCCAGCGTGTCTACGTGGCCCAGACCCACGAGCTCTCAGGCCGTCTGGTCCTCTTCCGCAGCGCTTGGCTCAGGCTGTAACCGCTTCGAAGAGCCTTCTCCAGCCGCAGGTTCCCCTAGGCTCCTCTTGGACGCTGGTGCAGCTGTCTGGGACGAGGGTCCAGGATGGGAGCTCGGGGGCTGGTAGCCGGGTTGGCACGGATCCAGTGCATCCTTGGAAAGTAGGATGGCGAGGCTGGGCACATTCTTAAGTACACTGAGACTGGCGGCCGGCTCGCCAGGCTTCTGACCGGGTGTGGGCCCAGGCGGGAGGCTCTGCCACACCTCGCGCACGCTCCGGTAGCGCAGCCGCGTGACCTGATGCAGGCCCGCCAGGCGGCGCTTGAGGATCTCAGCGCACGTGACGGTCTTGGTGGTGGCCCGACCGCAGCCGCTGAAGACGATGGCGCGCGTGGCTGGCTGCGCCATGCTGGCAGTGGCGAAAGCCAGCAGGTTCCGGATCTTGCTGCCCTCTTTGACCCGCATGTGCACAGCACCAGGCGCCAGGTCCGCGAAGGGGCTGGAGCCTGGGCCGCCCCCCTCGGCCCCACCCCCCACCGGCGCCTCCTCCGAGCGCACCTTACGGAAGTTCTCCATGCGCCGTCGTTGCCCGGACCTCGGGGACGCTGGCTTCGCCATGGGGCCGCCTCAGCCCTGGGGCTGCATGGCCGCCGGTCGCGCCGGCAAGGGCCGGCAGGGGTAAGGGTGCGGGAGCGGCGTGGACGCTGGCGGGAGGGCTGGGACGGCGCGATCTTCGTCTCCGACTTCACTCCAGCGGGCGCTGCTCTACGCCGCGCTCTCGGCGCCGGGTGCTCCGCGCCTTTAGCGGAGGCCCCGCCTGGGAGCCTGGGAGCCCCCGCCCCTACCGTCAGGCTCCGCCCCTAACTCAGCTTGGCCCGCCCCCGTCCTATCCTCTGCGGGCTCCCGGGATCCAGTCCCGCCCGAGTCTAGCCACCGGGGCCAGGGAACCTTGCGTTCCGAGATGTGTAGTGGCAGCCAGGGGGTGACCTGCCGGGCGAAGTTCCCCTACAATCGCCATCTGCCCTCCCTGAGCCAACCATCATAAACGGGCGACCTAAATAAAAACTGTGTTTGCGATGCAAAAGCTGTTTAAAGCCGGGTCCCCGAGCCCTTGCGCGTTGGCCGCCTCTGTCGCCTCTCAAGGAGGGTTTTCCGAGAGGCCTGCTGGCGCCTCTTTCCCCCACGCCTCAGGGAACACTTCCACTCCGTCCCTCTCGCGCCCGAGCCGCTCTTGTCGCCTCAAGGACAGCCTGTGCACGGTCAGCAGAGTGCGGAGGCGCTGGCTGCCGTTGCGCCCGGCGCTGCCCTCGGACGACTACGTCGCGGCGTGGTCTTCGCAGGGCGGCGGGAGACTGAGGTCTCAGCTCGCGGCGCCTGACCGGAGCAGGAGGCTCCGGGACCCCCGTACGCTCTGGGCTGAGGGGTGAGGCGCTGGGCCAGGCTGTCCCTGAGGCGAAAGGGAAGAGAACAAGGAGAGCCCTTCTCAAGGGGAGTTAAGCTCCCCGCACCCATGGAGCGTCCGCTACGAGAAATGCATGCTTTAGGGTAAGCCAGGCACAGTTCCCTGATAACGTGGATCCCCTTCTTCCCAGGTGGAACTCGTTGTCAGCCAGCCTTGGCCCCCTGAGACTCGGTGGGGTCCTTTTTCAAAAAGGAGGCTGGATGAAGGCAGGTGTTGGGGGAGAAGGGAGGAAGGTGGATAAGTTGAACCCTCGGGGGTATTAGGAAGCTACCGGGAACACCACAGGGCTGGGAGAGTAACCCCGACATCCTGCCAGGAGAGGTGGACAGTGAGGGTGAGGCTGGGGGCTGAAGGGATGATGATGGGAGGGAAGTTAGAAGGAGCTGGACTCCCGCCCCCGGAATTGCTCTAGGACTTCGCCCCTCACCCTTTCACGCCCCTGGCGCAAGCGAGGGAGTGGTGCAGACCTGATCCAGGTTGGGTAGCCTAGCGCCGCGGTGGCGGGGAGGCGCCGGGAGAGCTGCAGCGGGCGGGAAACCTCAAAAGTGCGAGCGGCCTGACAGTGCCTGGGGGGAGCTGAGTCCCAGCCCCATAACGGGGCTGCCGGGTGGCCTTCTGCCTTCTCACAGCTGTTGTCGCCTCCTTGGCCTCTTGTTTGTCCTAGCTCTCTCGGCCTCTGCTGTTCAGAACCCAGGCTGACCCCATTACCGCACTTTGGGGGAATGGCTGGAGCTGGTGGACTTTGCGCCCCAACGTCCGAGTGACCAACTCCGTCCGGGATATCCTGGTCGCACGCTAGGCTCAGGGGCCCTCGGGGTAGTGCTCCGCTTGGAGCCGGGACTTCGGCTCAGCCCAGCTCCCGCGGGCCCCACTAGGATCCGCCACAGTCGCGGTGGCACAGCAGCCTTGAGAACACAAAGACTGACTGCAGCGCTTGGCCGCGGGCGCAGGGAACCTCACATTCCGTAAGACCGAGGTAGCTGTGGGACTTAAAGGGCAGCAGTTTCTGCTAGACCTGGGGAAAAGTCCTGGAACCGGTGGGATCCACGGTAGAAGGGGCTGGTTAGGGAAGAAGCGAGCTCTCCATCCGCAGGAGTATGCAAGCCCAGGCCGAACCTTACTTGGAGGGGATATAGGCCGGATCTGCAGTTTGGTGGACCGGGCCTGGGAGCTCCCGGTTTGCGTCGGGTTAGCACGCGGCTGTTCTGCGGCCGCCGGGGTTGGCCCTCGAAAGCTCCCCCTCCCCCTTCTCCCACCTCCAGCTGTAGAACACACGGATTCACTTCGCTCCCCCGGGAAGCGAGAGCGCGGAAAAGGCCCGCATTCCCTCCGGGTCCCTTCCCCTTCCCCCGCTCCCTCTGCAGCACTTAAAATGTAAATGTACATCGTGATTAGCCGCCGGGTCGCTAATTACCGCTGAAGCCATTCATTACCCTGTCAGCGCGCGTCCTAGCCTGCCGGCTGTGCGCTCCAGCTGGGCGGTGGCGGGTTGGGGGGTGGGAAGGTTCAAGGAGTGGGGGAACTGTGAGTAAGGGTGAGGAGATTGGCCGGGAGGAAGCGGGGGCGGAAGAGGGGCCAGTGGGGGTGAAAAAATGGGTGGGCGGTGATGTACCGGGGCGAGGCAGGAAGAGGGGAGAAATGCGCAGGCGGCTAGGATTGGGGACAGAGAAGTGGCGAGGATACGCGCGGGGGAGGACTGCGAGAGGAGGGGCGAGGTTAGAGAGCAAAGCCGGACGAAGGCAGAATACGCGGGGAGGCGGCCAGGAACCCGGGAGAAGAGGCGAGCACGGTTGGGAGGGGAGTAGAGGGCTCAACTCGGAAGGTGGGCAAGTAAATTTGCGTGTGGGTGGCGCAGACCCCGCGACGGTTGGAAACGTGGAAAGACAGTCAAGGCTGTTAAAGAGCTGGGTAGGGCCGGGAGTATTTTTTTTTTTTTTTTTTTTTTTAAGGCGCGCGAGTTTGATGGGGGATCTATTTCCATATGTGTGCATTTGTAGATGTAAATGTATTTTTAAAATATCTTTAAGAAAAGAGCACACTGCATCTGTTACCTCGGAGGCAGCATTCAGTTTTTGTGAGCCTCTTGAAGAAAAGAGCTACTGAATACAGAATTTAGCACAGAGCCCTGGAACAGCCTGTGTACAGGAGGTACTGACCTTGGAGCCCGAGCTTCATTACCTCCTTTTTGCCTCTATGTGACCTTGGGCAATTTACTTAATTTCTGTGCCTTGCTTTTCTCAGCTGTGAAACGGGGCTGACATAGGAACTGATCTCCTAAACCGGCTGTGAGACACATCGCAGTCTTAGAAACTTGGCTGGTGGATTCTCGGGAAATGTTGGCTAGTATTTTTCACATATGATTGGAGATTTAAATAAATTTTAAAAAATTTTAAAGGGAGGTGAGGGGGAAAGAAAGCCGGTGAAAGGAAAGGAAAATGGGCAAAGCCTTGGCAAGAGCAGTTTTCCTGATATGTTAGGGACTACTTAGTGGCAGCTTGAAATCCTTTCACCCTCAGAGGAGGTGGTAGGGTGGCTAGACTGGAGCCTGGGCTTAGCCACTGCAGCCACAGCTCCCTGCTCTGCAAGAGGACCTTTCCGGCAGCAGTGCACCCTGCCTCTGTGGACAAGTCTCTTCTCACCCCAAAACTGGGAGAAATCCCCAGGCACAGAGCAGGTCTCCTCCTCCTCTGTCTCCAGTGGCAGGAAGAGCAAGCATGAGGACATGATCCTGAAGAAGCTGCTCCTAGTCCTAGCCCCTCTGGGCAAGGACTTGGGAGCATGCAAAGGAGTCAGGAAATTAGAAATTTAGAAGGGGGCCTAAGGGAGCTCACTATAAAGTGCCCAGCATTGGGTCAGGTACTTTTTTTTTTTTTTTAAGTCTTTTTTTAAAGTTTTTTAAAAATTTAATTTTAAAGATTTATTTATTATTATTATTTGACAGATAGATCACAAGTAGGCAGAGAGGCAGGCAGAGAGAGAGGGGGAAGCAGGCTCCCCAATGAGCAGAGAGCCTGATGTAGGGCTTGATCCCAGGATCCTTGGATGATGGCCTGAGCTGAAGGCAGAGGCTTTAACCCACTGAGCCACCCAGGCATCCCTGGGTCAGGTGCTCTTAACAGATATATTTTCCAATTCAGTTTTCATAATCTTCCTTTTCATCATTTGGAAACTGAGGCACAGAGAGGTTAAGTAACTTGCCCAGTCATCACAGCTAGAAAGCAGCGACCACATGTGTTTGAATGCAGGTGCTCTGATTCACTTTACTACCTCACCTGAGTGAGTATAAGAGAAAAGGAAACTCAAATGATCTGAGCTGCCTATTAAAGGTATGAGTTGGGGCACGTGGGTGGCTCATTGGGTTGAGCCTCTGCCTTAGGCTCAGGTCATGATCTCAGGGTCCTGGGATGGAGCCCCACATCAGGCTTTTTGCTCAGCGGGGGGCCTGCTTCCCCTCTGCCCCTGCCTGCCTCTCTGCCTACTTGTGATCTCTGTCAAATAAATAAATAAAATCTGGGACGCCTGGGTGGCTCAGTTGGTTAAGCAGCTGCCTTCAGCTCAGGTCATGATCCCGGCGTCCTGGGATCGAGTCCCACATCGGGCTCCTTGCTCCATGGGGAGTCTGCTTCTCCCTCTGACTCTGCCTTCCACTCTGTCTGCCTGTGCTCGCTCTTGCTCTCCCTCTGAAAAATAAATAAATAAAATCTTTAAAAAATAAATAAATAAATAAATAAAATCTTAAAAAAATAATAAAGCTTTGAGTTGACTTTGGAGAGAGCAGATGTTTCTACAGTGGGGAAGATATATTGCTTATCTATTGCTGCATAAAAAATTATCCCCAGGGGTACCTGGGTGGCTCAGTGGGTTGGGCCTCTGCCTTCAGCTCAGGTCATGATCCCAGGGTCCTGGGATGGAGGCCTGCATCGGGCTCTCTGCTCAGTGGGGAGCCTGCTTCTTCCTCTCTCTCTGCCTGCCTCTCTGCCTACTTGTGGTCTCTGTCTGTCAAATAAATAATAAAACCTTTAAAAAAGAAAAGAAAAGAAAAGAAAAAATTATCCCCAAAACTCAGCAGATTGAAACAAAAACAAAACTCAGCAGGTTGGAACAAAAAACAAAAACAAAAACTCAGCAGGTTTCTGAGGGCTACAGACCCAACAGCAGTTTCAAAGGGTGGTTATAGGTCAGGGTCTTTTCCTGAGGGTGCAGGCAAGATGTTGGCTGGATCTGGCAGATCTGCTCCCCTGCTTACTTGCATGTTGGTCTCACATGTTGGTTTGAGGCCTCAGTTCCTTATCACACTGGATCTTTCCATAGATGTGTTCATAACAGTGGACTTCCCCAGAGCAAGTGATGAGAAAGAGAGAGACCAAAAAAAAAATGAAAACAAAAACAAAAAAATGAGCAGGAAGCCTCAGTACATTTTGTAGCCTAGGTTCTTTTGAAGAGGAGTTAAGTTCTACTTCTTGAAGAGAGCAGTGTCAAAAAAATCTGTAGATATTTCAAAGCCACAGCCGAAGGGGAGTATTTGGGAGGCAAACTTAGGAGGAGAGACAATAGGGAACCAACATATTGAAGCAAATATGTGGAAAGACTTTGAATCAGGAAAGCCAAATGTATTTCCTGGTGTATGGAAAGCTCTCAACTTTTTTTAAGATTACCTATTTATTTGAGAGAGAGTGCATGCTAGGGTGTGAGGTTCGGGGAGAGGGGAGGGGCAGAGAGGGAGAATCCCAAGGCAACTCTGCTCTGAGCACAGGGCCCAAAGCAGGGCTCTATTTCAAGACCCTGAGATCATGACCTGAGCTGAAACCTGGAGTCAGATGCTTAACCCACTGAGCTACCCAGGAGCACCAATAAATGTTTGCTAAAAGTTGCATGAGTGACAACTTTTCTTTTTTAAAGCATTGGTGTTTACTGTTTTTCTTTTTAAAAATATTTTATTTATTTATATGACAGAGAGAGACACAGAGAGGGAACACAAGCATCAGGAGAAGGAGAGGGAGAAGCAGGCTTCCCGCTGAGCAGGGAGCCCGGTGCGGGGCTCTATCCCAGGACCCCAGGATCATGACCTGAGCCCAAGGCAGATGCTTAACCATCTGAACCACCCAGGCGCCCCAAGTGGGACAATGTTTCTAAGATTGTTTTCAAGTCCTTGGTCATTGGGCACAAGCTCACTCACCATAAGCTCACTCACCACTTTACAGGGCTCTCTCTCTCTTTTTTAAAAAATATTTTATTTATTTATTTGTTTGACACACAGAGAGAGAGAGATCACAAGCAGGCAGAGAGGCAGGCAGAGAGAGAGGGGGAAGGCTCCCCGCTGAGCAGAGAGCCCGATGGCCGGTTAGATCCCAGGACGCTGAGATCACGACCTGAGCTGAAGGCAGAGGCTTAACTCTCCGAGCCACCCAGGTGCCCCTACAGGGCTTTCTTGAAGGCTGACAGGGACTATAGCTATCAGAGCTCCTTGTAAATTTAACACTGCTAGGCAATGAAGCCTGGAGGGGGAACTTGGCCTGGGAGAGACCAAGAGCTCAGCCATGGAGAGGTCCCTGTCCAGGCCTGATACCTCTTCTCACAGATTGAGTCCCAGACCCTAGGAAAATGCTCTGATTCTAGCTTCTCGGCTCTGTCCCCATTCCGGCCCAGTCTCCTCACCATGTCTCACCTCCAGTTATTGCTTTTGCATGGGCCAGCCAGGACAGGACCCAGGAGTCCTAACACCCGCCAAGCCTCTGCCTTCAGGCTGCTTCGTTCTCCTTTGCTGGCTGGCTCTGGCCTCAGAGATGGAAAATAGGAGTTTGCGGTATAGACCCAGTGAGCCCAGCAACCTTGCCTGAGATTCGATTGCTTTCCTAGCTTCAGGCCATGTCACCTGAGTCCCAAGAGGAAGTAAAGGAAAGACAAGTGTAGTAAAAAGCTACTCACCTGGGCACAGTTAGAGTTCCCAGGAGCGTGCTGGGCCCCAAAATACTTCCCAAGAGCCTGTTGTAATGCCTGAAATTCTCCATGATTGCTTCCACTTTTGAATCAGCGTTTCCCTGAGAAGATAAGGTTATACTTCTAAATCTAATGGTGGAGATTGACCTAAAACCAAAGAAACAGGATGTTTGAGAACCTTGGGGGGGGGGGCGAAGTATAGAGCTGATAAGATGAGGGAATATTTACCAATTACAGCTGAGATTTACTGAGCATTTACTGTGTGCCAGGCATTACACTCGTCACGTACTAGCTCATCTCATACAAGCACTATTTAGGAGCTGCTACCCATTTCGTAAGTAAGGTAGTGCCAGATCCAAAGCCAGAGAGCCTGGCTCCAGCATCTATTCATTTTTTTTTTTTTTTTTCTTTAAGAGAGAGCATGGAAGCATGGAAGATGCAGAGGGAGAGAAAGAATCTTAAGCAGGTTCATGCTCAGCATGAGCCCGATGTAGGGCTCCATCTCACAACCCTGAGATCATGACCTTAGCTGAGTCAAGAGTTGGATGCTTAACCAAATGAGCCAACCAGGTGCCCCCCAAATGTGTTCTTAATCCCGGAACTAGACCCCCTAGAGGAGGGAGAGGCGGCAGGGTGAAAGCCATCAGCTATGGGTCTCTGTAGTCATCCGGAACAAAGGTCCTGGGACTCCAGGGTAGAAGTCTGCTCTGCCAGGGCTTGCCTGGGATGAGGGGCACCAGCGCTGCTCTTCCTTCTCCAGCTCTGACTTGGGGCAGAGCTAGGGTGCTTAGTTTATGCCTTCCAGAATTAAAACTATCCTTTAGGGGTGTACTGAGTTTTTTGACAAGTTAGAAAATGCTTGCCCATCCAACACCCAGAAGCAGCTAGTGGGGTGATTAAGAATATGGACTCTAGGCGTGCCTGGGTGGCTCAGTCGTTAAGCATCTGCCATCAGCTCAGGGCATGATCCCAGGGTCCTGGGTTCAAGCCCTGCATTGGGCTTCCTGCTCAGGGGGAAGCCTGCTTCTCCATCTCTCACTCCCCCTGCTTGTGTTCCCTCTCTTGCTGTGTCTCTCTGTCAAATAAATAAATAAAATCTTAAAAAAAAAAAAAAAAGAATATGGACTCTGGAGCCCATGGCCTGAGTTTGTATCCTAGCTCTGCCTCTTGCTAACTGTGCCCTTGGTCAAGCCTTGGAACTTCTCTGTGCCTCAGTTTCCTCTCCTGTTGAATGGAAATGACCTCCTGTCTCAGGTTATCCCCCCAGTACTGCCATGGGATCACCACTCCCACATTTCAGAGACAAGCGTGTCCTTGCCCACTTAGCTACTGAACAGTCAAGCTTGTGGGCAAACAGAGGGTGGGGTGGAAAAAAAAAAAAAGGCTAAACAGAATATTAACCTCGACAAGGCAGCCAGAGCTGTTGAGCCCCAGCTGTTTGTGGACAGGCAGGAATGCAGGCCCAGTGGTTTTATTTTGCTTGTGTGTGATTTAACACTTTTGGCTTCATTTCAGTAGGGAATGGCTGTATCAGCTTTCCCAAAGTGCTGTGTATATAGAGAGCCCTTCTCCCATCGCATCCTGTCAGAGTCAGGCTTATGGAGAAGTGTGTCATTTTGTTGCTGTAGAGGCACGTAGGATGTGGAGCACTGGGAGGAAGCCAGGAAACAGTTCTGTGTTCCCTGGGTCACCTCTCTTCCTGGCAGTTGCCCCTTCCTTGCCTCTCTATGGTGGTGAGAATAGAAACATGACTTTTCACATGACACCCCTGCCACCCTATCCCTCTTCCTGCCAGTCCAGAGCAGAGCCCCCAAATCAAGCTGGATGAATCGGGGCTCCTTCCAGTTCAAGGTTGTTACTTGGTCAAATCCTCTTTAAGGTCGTGAGGATTCCTTGTTACTACCAGTTAATTAATTATGTCCTTCCTTCTCTCCAGCAAAAGATGAAGTTAATCAAGTCTGCCTGCCATTTATTGTTCCAAAATAAGTCACAAGGTGCCCTGTACATACTGTCCCAGAGGATAAATTGTATATATTTCAGCAAGGGAAAGAATGTATATTGTTTGCAGAATTTCTGGGAGAACTCTCTCTGCCTAGAAATTATGTGTGTTTGCTGATTAATGATCTTCCTGGGGAACCTGTCTTGGAAGAGATTAATAGAGTTAAGAGTGGATGTCACCAAGCCTCATCATTCCCACCTCCAGGAGAAGTCATGGAGACAGGCAGATCTCTGAAGTTGTTGTCTTTTCTTCTTCTTCTTCTTCTTTTTAAAATTTTTTAGATTTTATTTATTTGACAGAGCGAAAGAGAGAGAGAGAGAGCACAAGCAGGGGAAGCAGCAGGCAGAGGGAGAAGCCGACTCTCCACTGAGCAGGGAGCCAGATGGGGGCCAAGATCCCAGGATCCTGGGATCATGATCTGAGCCGGAGGCAGACACCCAACCAGCCGAGCCACCATGGTGCCCCAATAGTTGTCTTTTGTGTCCACATATCTTCCCTGTGGGTTGAGGGTGCACACCTTCCAGAATCTGCCCTGAATTCCAACTGTTTTCAAGAAAGCAAGCTAAAACACTTCATGACAGTTTCATGTTTTAAAATGTTGTCAACCTGTTGTAGGTCCCTACTGCTGGGTAACAAATTACCTTAAAATGTCATGGCTGGGGCATCTGGGTAGCTCAGTTGATTAAGCATCTGCCTTCGGCTCAGATCATGATCCTAGGGTCCTGGGATGAGCCCCACATCAGGCTTCTGCTCAGCAGGGAGCCTGGTTCTCCCTCTTTCGCTCCCCCTGTGTGTGTTCCCACCCTGTCTCTCTCTCTGTCAAATAAATAGAATCTTAAAAAAAAATAAAATAAAATGGAGGCTAAACCAGCCTTCCTGCTACGGAATTGGGGGTTTCGGAGCTGATCATCAGCAGTTCCAGAGAGAGATGAAGGTTGGGAAGAGGCGAGGGCCCAGGGAAGAGCTGAAGTATGCAGAGAAGTCTAGCATCACAGTGGCCCATGTGCTGCTAGAAGACAAGGGCAGGGCGGTAAGTCTCTGAGTTTGGTGATAACCAAAAATGTTCTAGAGACAGTCATGTATGATATTTATTATTTTATTATTTTATTTTTTAAAGATTTTATTTATTTAGTTGACAGAGAGATATCACAAGTCGGCAAAGCAGCAGTCAGAGAGAGAGGGAGAGAGAGAAAGGGAAGCAGGCTCCCCGCTGAGCAGAGAGCCTGATGCTGGGCTCGACCCCAGACCCTGAGATCATGACCTGAGCCAAAGGCAGAGGCTTAACCCACTGAGCCACCCAGGCACCATGTATGATATTTTTTGTTGTTGTTAAAGATTTTATTTATGTATTGAGAGGGAGAGGGAGTGCAAATGGGGGGAGAAGCAGAGGGCAAGGGAGAGAGAGGATCTCAACAGACTCTACACTGAGCATGGAGCCCAGTGCAGCACTGGATTTCACGGCCTTGAGATCATGACCTGAGCCAAAATCAAGACTGGACGCTTAACCAACAGAGCCATCCAGGTGCCCTGGGACAGTCATGTATGATACTAACTACTTATTGTTTTAATTGGTCCAGAAATTTATTTTTTATGGTTATGCTTAACCATGTTTTTATTTTCACAGTAAGTTGCATATAAAAACAAAAGAATAGGGCACCTAGAAGCAGCTCATACTAGCACATGAGAGCCAAATGTTCAGTTTTTCATTTGGTAGTCTGGTTGTTAAGCTACAACCACAATTAAAAGTTGAATTATATCATGGGCCCCTAGGTGGCTCAGTTGGTTAAGTGACTGCCTTAAGCTCAGGTCATGATCCCAGGATTGAGTCCCTGCTCCATAGGGGGTCTGCTTCTCCCTCTGAACCTCTCCCCTCTCATGCTCTCTCTCACTGTCTCTCTCTCAAATAAATAAATAAAATCTTTTTAAAAATGTTTAATTAGGGGTGCCTGGATGGCTCACTGGGTTAAGCCTCTGCCTTCGGCTCAGGTCATGATCTCAGGGTCCTGGGATGGAGCCCTGCATCGGGCTCTCTGCTCAGCAGAGAGCCTGCTTCTGCCTCTCTCTCTGCCTACTGCTCTGCCTACTTGTGATCTCTCTCTGTCAAATAAATAAATAAAATATTTTTTAAAAAGTTTAATTATACCAGCTTATAATTAAGTAGCTGCATTAAAAGAAAAGAAAAGTAATAAATATTCAACTCATCCTTCAAAAGTTACCTACCACATTGGGATGCCTGGGTGGCTCAGTTGGTTAAGCAGCTGCCTTCGGCTCAGGTCATGATCCCAGCGTCCTGGGATCGAGTCCCGCATCGGGCTCCTTGCTCCGCAGGGAGCCTGCTTCTCCCTCTGCCTCTGCCTTCCACTCTGTCTGCCTGTGCTCGCTCTCACTCTCTCTCTCTCTGACAAATAAATAAATAAATAAAATCTTTAAAAAAAAAAAAAGTTACCACATTATAGTAACTTTAGGACATTTTACTATTCATGCTCTTGAATTAATTTAGGCTTCTTGTGTCTGTGCAGCGGTAATACTGTCTAACGGTGTGCTGTGGGACATCTTTGCCTGACACAGCATTCAGGAACATCATATTGGTAGCTTGAAATCAGCCACAGTGGAAGTACTTTCATCACAGAAATCAGCAAACACTACAGATACATAACTTGATTTATTGTAATTTATTTTTTAATTATCTATGCTCATTCATCAGTTGTAACTATAGGCTATGGAGGCAAGTGTAAAGGAAAAACTGATGAAACGAGAATCAGTTGGCTATAAGGAATTGCTAATAAACTGTATTGTGTTTTTTATTATGTATACATTGTGTGTTACACATCCTTTCTATCAGTAACTCTTGCAATAAGTATATATATATACATTTTTCCTGTGAAGAGCTGGTTGTTTAACATTCACCAAACACACTATTCAACCAAGGTTCCTTGTCCCTGTAACTGGCAGTGGGGTGATGGTGTGCAGCACAGATGTGAGCCTGCTCCATCACCCTTGGCCCCGAACTCAGTCTGATGGGCGTCCAATATCTAGTTAAAAACACAGCACAGTGTGGCAGGAAAGGAAGGGGCTGAGGCATCTGGTCCATGGTCCTGTCCAGAGGATCTGAGACTCATGCGGGCACTCAAAGTATGAGTGGGAATCAGCTAGCCAAAGGAATACCATGAGCAATACCCAGCTGTTGATAGGAACAATAGGAACAGAGGATGGGAAGTTGAGGGGCCCAGGGTGTACTGTGCCTGCAGTTAGTGGGAGCAGGTTTTGATGGACACGTCTGTTCTAACTCGACAAGTAAGCGGTGGGTGTTGCATGTTTGCAGCTGCTGGCTAGGCTATAAGGGGTGGTGGTGATGAGGACTTGAGCTGCATAGGCCAAGAGGCTACATACAGGGCAGCGCCCAGCTCTTCCAGCAGCTGCGCTGGAACAACCTAGCTGGTGGAATACTAGCACTTGCTGGGATTAGTCACTGCAGGCGTGGCTGCCCCCAAGTGGTTTATTGGAGGCACTGCTGATAGAAAGGAAGCAATGTGGAGTGGCGGTGTCCTAGGGCTTGCTCCACAGGCAAGAGGTGGAGGTTGGGAATCATATTTGTTTCCCAGACTCAGGCTGTTCCAGTGATCCCCATCTTTTTAAGCTAACAATACTGAGTTATAACTTATAAACAATAGAGGACACAGATCTGAAGTTTTCAGTTTAATACGTTTTGATAATTTTATATAACTTGTAACTACCACCCAAAACAAGATCTAGAATATTTCTATCACCCCAGAAATGTTTTATTCTGTCTCTTTGAATTGAGTCTACCCACCCTCGTGCCACCCCCCCCAGTCATCAAACCCTTTCCTTGTTTGTATCACGTTAATTTCCCTGTTGTTAAACTTCATATAAGTGAAATCATATAGTATGGAGTGTTTTTTGCTTTTGTTTGGTCTGGCCTATTTTGCTTAATATATTTTAGATTCACCCATATTGTTGGATGTAGTCATTGCTAATTCATTTTACTCCTTGAGTCATATTACATTGTATGAATATATAATGAATTCATATATATAATATATATATAATATATTCATATAATATATATGAATATATTATTGATGGCTATTTCCAGTTTTTTTTATTTTTATTTATTTTTAATTTTTAATTTTTTTTTAAAAGATTTTATTTATTTATTTGATAGAGAGAGATCAGAAGTAGATGGAGAGGCAGGCAGAGAGAGAGAGAGAGAGGGAAGCAGGCTCCCTGCCGAACAGAGAGCCCGATGCGGGACTCGATCCCAGGACCCTGAGATCATGACCTGAGCCGAAGGCAGCGGCTTAACCCACTGAGCCACCCAGGCGCCCCATCTATTTCCAGTTTTTAACTACTACAAATAAAGTGGGAATAAATTTGCTCTTTGGTGAACCTATGTTTTTATTTCTCTTGGGTTTAGACCTTGCTAGGTCAAACAGTAACTCTATGTTTAACTTTTTGAAGAATTGCCAGGCTGTTTTCCAAAGTAGTTACACTATTTTACAATCCTATCAGCAGAATATGAGGTTCCAGTTTTCTCCTGTCAATACTTAGTATCTGTCTTCTTGACTATAACCATTCTAGTGCTTGTGTAATGATGTTTAATTGTGGATTTGATTTGCATTTCTCTGATGACTAATGATAGAGAGCATGTTTTCATGTGCTTATCAGCCATCTGTATATCTTTTTAGGAGAAATTTTCCTTCCTTCCTTCTTTCTTTCCAGGTAAACTCTAGGCCCAATGTGGGGCTTTAATTCACCACCCCAAGATTAAGAGTCGTATACTTTACTGACTGAGCCAACCAGACACCCCTTCTTTAGATCCTTTGCCCATTTTCATTAATTAATTAATTAATTAATTTTAAAAGAAGATTTTATTTATTTATTTGTCAGAGAGAGAGAGCAGAAGCAGGGAGAGCTGCAGGCAGAGCAGGCAGAGGGAGAAGCAGGTTCCCTGCTGAGCAGGGAGCCTGATGTGGACTGGATCCCAGGACCTCAGGATCATGACCAGAGCTGGAGACAGATGCTTAACCAACTGAGCCACCCAGGTGTTCCTCCTTCGCCCATTTAAAAAGTGGGTTATTTTTCATTGTATTATTGAGTTTTGTGAATTCTTCATATATTCTACCTGCAAGTCTTCTATCAGATATGTGGTTTGTCAATACTTTTTTCCATTCTGTGGGTTTCCTTGGTGGAGTTTCCAGACTGGTTGGGGAGAGAAGACATACACAGGGACTGGGTAGTAGGGAGAAGGTATGGAGGAGAGAAGAATTGTGTGGGGAGGCCTAGGATGAACTGTCTGAGTTGCACGGTCGACCACCTGACTAGTTAGTGGACTGAATGAGCTGCTCTGACATTGCAGGTAATAAGGTGGGTCATTGTATACACAGTGCCATGGGATCAGACATATATGCTAAGTGTAGGGACCTGACATCTCACAAGACCAGGAGCATGGAGTGGGATGGGGGGAGGTAGGGCAGGAAGGTTTTTCTTAAGAAAGGAGATTCCATATTGCAATCTTCCACAGGACTACTGGTTTACCTTGGAGGCAGCATGATGTGACTTGAGAGCCTGATGGACTTGGGTTTAGATCTTGGTTGTAGTAGATGCTACTACATTGTGTTCTCTCCCTTATTCCTTAACCATTTCTGATGACTTCATACTGCAAGCCCCTGGGATTTTCTGCCCAAGGGCTTTCTGTTCAGAAGGCACACTGGAAAGTCTGAAAATGCCAGGAGCAGCTCTCAAACCTTAGTTTCCTCACTTGTTTGGTGGAACAGCTGTGTTGCATTCTGCACCACTGTGTCCCAGAGGTCCCCCATAAAGATGCCCGCCAACCACCCCCAATGCGAACATTGCCCATGGTGGTAACCTGCTCATTATTGCACCCTGAATTGGTTTCTATTCATTTCTTTGTCTCTGCTTCCTCTACAACTCTACCAGTGTTTCCTGGGTATCATTTCTCAAAAAGGTTATTTGGTACTCACATCCTTATCCCACTGTCTGTTTCTGGGGTTTATCAGAAACCCCTAAAAAATACTAAAAAATACTAGTTCTTCCATTTCTTAGAAATCCATTTTATTTCCTTGGGCAGATCACTTCACCTCTTTAAGCCTCACTTTCTTCAGACACAAATTGGGGATAATAGCACTTCACGGAATAGTCACGAGGCTTAGCATCTCACTCAGATACATTAAGAGTTTAGCAAATGCTAGACAAATCCTCTTTTATTTTCAGTTGCTTACTGGCCTATAACATAGATACTATCCCAGACACCCTTTGGTGGACATGCCTCATTCAACCATAGCGAGGCAAGAGAAGACAAGTGGCCTGGAGCTGGCCCTATGAGTGACTGGGTTCTTGCTCCCAGTTACTTACTCCCTCCTTGCAATTGACATCCCCACAGTTTGTTATGCCTTGCATCCTCTAGAGAGAGCATGTCTTCTGTCCCTCATGCATTAGCCATATGACATGCTTTGGTGAGTGGCATGTGACATTTGCCACATGTGAGAAGAAGCTTTAAATAATTTGCATGATTTGGCTCAGGCTTTTTCATTCCTGCCCTCAACCATGAGAAAGACATGTTCCCAGCACACAGTATAAACAAACAGTTATTAACTGTGTAACAGTTCTTGTGTTACATGTGTCTACATGTGTTAATGCATTTCATTGTCACAGAAAACCCAGACACAGGTTCTGTTCTCACCACCCTTGTTTTATATATGTGGAAAACTAAGGTTCAGTAAGAACGAGTACCTTGATCAAACCACCAAGCTGGGGAAAGGCAGGCAGTCTGCTTTCTAGGTCCATATTCTTAACCACTGCATTGTGCTCCTCCTCATTGTAGGTGATCAGCATGTTTGTTGACTAAAAGTTTGTTTAAATGATTGTCATCACTGACAACATTGTTCCTTTGCATTTACTCACACTCTGAAGATGTAATCCATTGGGACAAAGATGGGCTTATGACTCTGGACCTGGATATTTTCCTGTCTTATTTGTTGGACAACTAAGAGGTCCTTCTGATTCTCCTGATTGGGAAAAATATCCTCTGAAGTCATCATATGGAAACCCAGACATTTCTTCGGTAGGACCCACATGAACCACAAGATATCTCCTGTGAATTCTGTGTGGATCCCAGACAAATTACCTGTAAACTTCAGTGTGGACCTCAGGCCCCTCTCCTAAAGGCTTATGTGACCGCTATATCTTTCCCTAGGCTCACATGGACTCTCCACATCTCTCTGTTAGGAGCCATTTTTTTTTGTTTTTCTTTTTAAGATTTTATTTACTTATTTGACACAGAGAGAGAGATCACAAGTAGGCAGAGAGGCAGGCAGAGAGAGAGGGGGAAGCAGGCTCCCTACTGAGCAGGGAGCTGATGCAGGGCTCTATTGTAGGACCCTGAGATCATGACCTGAGCTGAAGGCAGAGGCTTAACCCACTGAGCCACCCAGGCACCCCAGGAGCCATGTTTGACAACGTCCTCAGGTTCCCATTCCTCATCTTATTGAGTCTTCCCCATAGCTCTGTAAATCAGCTAAAGCTTGCATTATAGCAGGGACAGAGAACAGTGACTATGTGAATGAACCAGGGACAGGACTAACAGCAGAACACAGTGTCCTGCCCTGTAGCACATGATTCTCCCCTCCTGATTGGCTTGGTAGCCAGACTGTACTTCCTACTCAACCCTCCATAGCCCCTTAAACTCCCTCCCTTCTCTTCCCTCTCCCTTGCTATTTCTTGTCTGCCTTTCTTCCCTCCCACCCTCTTTCCATCCCAGCTGTGGGAGTGTGGTCCCACTCCCAGCAGGCTAGAGCCAGACAATAGGCCCTTATTCTGGGCAAAGAATCCCCTCAGTGTCTCCCACCCACGGAGGCTCCCTTCCAGGCGCAGGATGGTGTGAGTGGAGGGCACTGTGAAGGGCAGGAGCCATTGGCTGGGAGGACAGAGGATAGCCTTGGTTGTCGAGATCCCATAGGAGGTTTGCAACATAAACACTGTTCACTATAAAAGCTTGTCTTTCACTCCCAGCCCCATCTCTCCAAGTGGGTCTCTTAAATGTCATTAGTTCTGGGTTTTTAAATATTTACCCTGGTCTCTACTCTCTTTACATGTTCATCTCTGCCAATCACAATCTCTTTCATTCTTTTTTTCTGTGTCTCTTTAAACTTTTGTCTTTCTATTCCTTTGTATAGCTTGCCTGTCCCTATTTCTGGTCTCTTTCTCACTTCTTCATGTTTTCTCTGTTTCTCCTATCTTCCCATGTCTTTCTTTCTTTCTTTCCAAATCGTGATCTCTCCACGTCTCTCCATGTTTCTGTGTCTCTGTGTTCGTTGTTCGTGGCTTTCATCTCATCTTTCTATGTCCATCTTTCCATGGATCTATGTGTCCATTCTCCTACATCCTATCTCTGTTTCATCTGTGATTTTCCATCCTGCATCCTCTGTCACTTCGGGCTTGTGGGTCTTAAGGACCTTTATCAGGTACCCTGCTCACAAAGCTCTTTCTCTCCTCCTTTCTGGTATGGTCCCAGCAGCCCCTAGGATCGGCATAGAAATTATTCTCCCCAGTTTACAGATTTGGAAGCTGAGGCTCTGGCTACTGGTACCTGGCTTCCATCTCTGGGTCTCTTTCTCCACGTTCTAGTTCTCTGTGCACTCTTGTCCTGTCCGTGTCCACAACCACCTGATCCGGGCGTGTCCGGGAACTTAGCACCTCGGACAGTTCCTGCAAGGTGAGGGGGTGGTCAGGCCTTGCTTCTCGCGAGAGTAGGAGGAGCGGCCCTAGAGGTGGCGCGGGAGTCTCGCGAGAGCGGCTGCTGCTGCGGGCGCGGGCGGCGCGGGCGCGTGAGGAGCCGGCCCGAGGAGCGCGCGCGCGCTCCCCGCCCCCAGCCCCGGAGCGGCTCGCGGCAGGCTCCGCGCCGCATCGCCGGGTGAAGCGCAACGCAGCGCAGCGCGGCGGCCTCTCCGCAACCGAGCGGCAGCGGCGGGTGAGTCCCGGGCCTGAAGGCCAGGAGAGGGGCTTTCCAGGGAGGCTGGGCGCAGGGCGAGATGTGGTCACCTACTCTCCAGCTTTGTGCCCCCTACGCTTCACCTTTGCATGCAGGGGCAGGCCAGGCTGCTGGAGAGGTGGGGAGTCGAGGTGACCTTCCCTGTTTGGGGCAGGAGAAAATCGTCGCAGGTGCCCCCGGGCCCCCAACCCCCACCGTCCCCATTCCCGGCTCCCGCAGAGGGAACCCGGGTCTTGGGTGACGTCAGACCCCTGGATTCTGGAGCCTGGGCCTTGGGCCCTCCTTCGCCCCACCTGGTGTTCCCTGGAAACCAGCCTCCTCCTCTTCCTGGGGATGGTGCACGCGACTGGTGGCGGGGTGACAGTGGCCTCCTTTGGGTCCTTCTTCACAAGAGGTGACTGCAGGTGGACCCAGGCTGTGTCCCCCGTCGCTTCCTTTGGTTTGCCAACCCTTAGTCGGTGGGGGATGGGCGCAGTGGCTTGACGGAGCCTAGGCTCCACTAGGGTTTTGGGATGATGAGTTGGGAGTGCCGGATGTAGCTCATTCCAATATTGGCAGGAGTTGGCTATGAGGATGGGGGTGAGGTGTTTGGGAATCCATTCCTGTCCCCTCCTCGGGTAGCTCCTGGCCTGGGGGTTGGGGAAATCAAGTAGAGACTCCTACTGAGAATTCACCATCTTTGGTTGTTCAGACCGGTAATGCCCCTGCTGCGGGATGAGGAGATCAGCTAGGGCCTGGCAGGCTTTCCTACAGAGACAAGGAGAAACCGAGGCAAGAGCCAGTGAATAGACTTGCTGGGGGAGGGGAGATTTGGATGGGGTAGAGTCAGGAGAGGGCATTCCCTGCGAGTGATATGGGCAAAGAGGAGGGAATTAAAAACAGCTGTTGGGGATGCCCGCCTGTGACCCCAGCCATGTGACTGTGCCCATGGGGTAGGGGAAGTCTGGAGAATTTTGCAGCCTGAGCTTTTCCTGTTCTACTTGTACAGGCGCAGGGACTGATGGGAGATCTTGCTTGGGGCTACACAAATCTTGCTAGCTTAGATCTGACCTGGGCTTACTTGGTGAGCCTGAAGGCAAAGTCCCTAGAGCTGAGAGAGGATGTCTCTGGTGAATGGGTCACAGAAAGAGTGTCTTAGGTGTAGCAAACCCTGTGGAGAGTTAGTGGGGTCCTGGGAGGAAAGCTCTGGATAGGGGCCTTGGGGTCTGGAGCTGTTTCTTTAACTCTTTCCCTGGCTGGCTAGCTGCCTCTGAACAAGTTGATTCCCCTCTTGGGCCGCTCTTTGCCAGCACCTTCCTCTGGAGACAAAATAATAGGACTAAGTACTTGTCCTCCCTTGAGGAAGCTGCTTGATCTAGTTTATAGAGTGTCCCTCCCAGTTCTCCATTTTCCTGTTCTCTCTCCTTCCTCTGCCTCCCTCCCAGTCCGTGCCCCCTCCCCACAGCATTTCCTCTACAGGCTGCCCTTCCTTCCCTGCTGATAGCC
Organism: Mustela nivalis; assembly: GCF_964662115.1. NCBI lineage: Eukaryota > Metazoa > Chordata > Mammalia > Carnivora > Mustelidae > Mustela > Mustela nivalis. Next base: position 116,873,193 of record NC_139025.1, read on the forward strand.
TGGAATCTCTGAAGGCTGCCGGGAGGAAGTAGCATACACACAGGGTTGACAGAAGTTGTGGGCTTAGCCTGACTGGAAAGGGCAGCACATGTTCCACTCCCACCCCTTTGGGAGAGTTTTCAAGTCTAAGGAAGAACAGGGGTTGACTGTGCTCTGTCCCCTTTCCTGTGCTGGGTGCTTCCTGGAAGTCTTATCCATCAGGGAGTGAGGAGAAGATTGGATGAGAGTGAGTGCGCACTTGTTGTCCAACAACTGGTTCAGAATTTAAGCAGTGGGATGTGTGGTAGGGTTATCTGGAAAGGCTTCCCAGAAGAGGTGGGATGTGAGCAAAGAGTCGGACTTAGAGTTAACAGGGTCTAGAGGCCCTGGAAATCGAGGGGGTGGCTAGATATGATCTCCTGCATGAAACTGGGTTGTGGGGGAAGCAGATCAGCCTGTGGTAGAGAAGCAAAGGTAGTGGTTTGGGGTGTTTGTAGCTGATTGACACAGGCCTTGAATGCCAGGCTCAGGATCAGCAGTGGTCATGAAGAGTCATCATAGGACAGTGATAGCAGTGCCAGGAGAGTACTGTTTTCTGAGGATGATTCATAGTTCTGGGACTTCAGGGCTGGGGATGTGCAGCTTGGGCTGGGATAAGAGGATTAGAAGTAGAGCAAGAGTGGGGAACTTCCCTCTTAGCAGCCTTGCTCTGTGCTCTGGCTTCTCCTGCACTGAGTCATCCAGACTTTGCTACACTGACCTTAGAGCCATGGGCACATGGAAACAGCATGGGAGCAAGATTGGGGTCAGGCTGGAGCAGGGTTAGAGTCTCCTCCTTTGAGTCTTACACATTCTAAGTTATTATCTTCACCCCCTCCTTATTTTCATGGAGGACTTTAGTGCTGGACCAGTCTTTGACTCCATTGCCTCCCTCTACCACCCTTTCTACCAGCCACTTGGCATGTTACTACCTCTGAACTCTTAAACTCCAATATCCTCTGAGCACAGTCCAGCTTCTGTTTTGTATGCTTTGTGACCTCAGGGAGACCTCTAGTTCTCTGGTACCTCCATTTCCTCTGTCCCATGAGCGTGACACTTTCCATGTCCTTCCTGGACCCCATGGTTCAGCCATTCTCTGGTTTGTGCCCTCAACAACCACATCATTTTGCCTGTGTGTCCCACTCCAGCAACAGACTCCTCCTCATTTTTGGACTCTATACTCAGAATGGAGAAGTTTCTGGGGGCTATCAGATACCAGGGCAGTCTGGTTCTACGCCGAGTCTCCAGTCCCACCTCTTTCTCTATTACTTGTAGAAACCCTTTCCCTCTTCCCATCAGCTCCCCATTCCATTTTGTGGGAGAAGTATCCCAAGCTGGCCCACTCTCCCAAAGCCCCCATGGAAGGGGGTTCGGTGGGTGTATGGGAGGTGGAATTGCAGCCACGTTTCCCCATTTCTTGAATTTGATTTCTCAAATCCCAGTGGAAGGAGGGCTCTAGTCTAATGTGCCTGCTCTGTGATATGGATGCTGGCCCTTCCTATCTCCTGGGGTCTCAGTGTCCATCAGCTGTTTTCCCCCTGTTGTATCTTCACTCTCCACAGTTTTCTGTAATGCCTTCCTCCTGCTTCTAAGTATATATATTCACATATTCTATCTCGATAAACTTTTCTAACCCTATGTCCTCCTCCAGCTGCTGGTGTTTTAAACCTATTGCTTTGTCTTAATGTAAGAGTGGTATGAGACCATTGTAGAAATTTTAGAAAATAAAGATAAAAGGAAAGGAAACAAATAACTTATAATCTCATTATCCAGAGATGACTACTATTCATCCTTCGGTACAAGGTCTCTCAGTGTTGTCATTGATACTCTGTGTGTGTGTGTGTGTGTGTGTATTAAAATTTAAGCCAATTTTTTTGAAAGACGAGTCTGCTAGACTGGTCCCTTCTTCCTCTCCCTCCTGTTTTCATTTCTTGGCAGCTGGCCTTTACCCCACCACTTCCTGAAGCTGTGACCTTCGAATTGCCCGATCATCCCGTGACACACCTGACTGCTTCATGGCCACGATGGTGTTGATCCAGTTAATCAGTCATAAAAAAAATTGAGATAATCTGAATCACTGACATGAAAAATTTTTGAGAGATATTGCTGAGTGGAAAAACACAGGTTATAAAAGGGCATGTATATGGGCGCCTGGGTGGCTCAGTGGGTTAAGCCGCTGCCTTCGGCTCAGGTCATGATCTCAGGGTCCTGGGATCGAGTCCCGCATCGGGCTCTCTGCTCAGCAGGGAGCCTGCTTTCTCCCCCCTCTCTCTCTCTGCCTGCCTCTCTGCCTACTTGTGATCTCTCTCTGTCAAATAAATAAATAAAATCTTTAAAAAAAAAAAAAAAGGGCATGTATAAAATGATCTTGCTTTGAGGGCACCTGGGTGGCTCAGTCAGTTTTAAGCATCTGCCTTCCGATTAGGGTCATGGGATCGAGCGCCACATCGGGCTCCCTGCTTGGTGGTGAGTCTGCTTCTCCCTCTCTCTCTGCTGCTCATCCTGCTTATGCTTTCTCTGTCTTTCTCAAATAAATAAATAAATAAAATCTTAAAAAAAAATCTCGTTTTTGTCATATATGCTAGTATATACATTAAAAACAAAAACCTAGAGCTCAGTCTCTTAAAGAGGTGACCTCTGAGAAGGTCATTTAGAAGAACTTTTATTTTCAACTTTATATACTTTTTTTTTAAAACTTGTAAATATTTTTATACAAAGCTAAAAAGCAACACATTTTCATTTTATGACAAAACTATAAAAACTATATATGAGGATATATATATATATACATATATTTAGTTTTTACTTAAGTTACAGTTAACATACAGGGCACTCTTTCTCTTTCTTTTTTGTTTGCTTTTATTGTTTTAGAAGGGGGAGAGGCAGAGGGAGAGAGAGAATCTTTTTTTTTTTTTTTTTTAAGATTTTATTTGACTGACAGATCACAAGTAGGCAGAGAGGCAGCTGGGGGGGGGGATGGGTGGGTAAAGCGGGCTCCCCTCTGAGCAGAGAGCCAGACAAGGGACAAGGATGTAGGGCTCCATCCTAGGACCCTGGGATCATGACCTGAGCTGAAGGCAGAGGCTTAACCCACTGAGCCACCCAGGCAGCCCGGAGAGGGAGAATCTTAAGCAGGCTCCCACCCAGCTCAGAGCTCAACTCAGGGCTTGAGCTCACACAACCCTGAGATCATGACCTGAGTCAAAATCAAGAATTGGATGCTTGGGCGCCTGGGTGGCTCAGTGGGTTAAGCCGCTGCCTTCGGCTCGGGTCATGGTCTCGGGGTCCTGGGATCGAGTCCCGCATCGGGCTCTCTGCTCAGCAGGGAGCCTGCTTCCTTCTCTCTCTCTCTCTCTGCCTGCCTCTCAGTGTACTTGTAATTTCTCTCTGTCAAATAAATAAATAAAATCTTTAAAAAAAAAAAAAAAAGAATTGGATGCTTAACCCACTGAAGCACCCAAGTGCCCCATGAGGCTATATATTAAAAAAAAAAAAAAAAAAGAAGAGGAATGGAATATTTCAGTGGCTTGTAAGACTCTTGAGGATAAAGCCCCAGTTCTGCCCAGGGCCTTCAAAACTAAGATGACCCAGCCCCTTCTACCTTGCAACACTATTTTTGACTTTGCTTCCCTCCCTTCACCGTGAGCTTCATTTGTCCTCTGTCCGCGCCTGGCTTTGGAGACTTCACGCTCTCCCGGTTTTCCTCCTGCCTCCCTGGCTGCTCCTTCTCATCCTTTGCCAGCTCATCCTCTTTAGACTGTTTTTTTGCTTTTGTTTGGTTTTGTTTCTGTTTTTTTTTTTTTAATTTTTTAAGATTTTATTTATTTATTTGACAGATCACAAGTAGGCAGAGAGAGAGGGGGAAGCAGGCTTCTTGTTGAGCAGAGAGCCCGATGCAGGGCTCGATCCCAGGACCCTGTGATCATGACCTGGGCTGAAGGCAGAGGCTTAATCCAGAGCCACCCAGGAGTCTCTGTTTTTGTATTTTTGAACAGGTAATACATTTACATGATTTTTTTTTTTTTAAAGATTTTATTTATTTATTTGACAGAGAGAAATCACAAGTAGGCAGAGAGGCAGGCAGAGAGAGAGGAGGAAGCAGGCTCCCCGCTGAGCAGAGAGCCCGATGTGGGACTCGATCCCAGGACCCTGAGATCATGACCCGAGCCGAAGGCAGCAGCTCAACCACTGAGCCACCCAGGCGCCCCATTTACATGATTTTTAATTCAGAAAGATGTTCCAAGTTTCATGAGTTCTAAGATCACCATTTTGATATTTCTGAAAACATTTTAATATCTGTATCTTAAAAATTTTTGGCATCTGAACAATTACAAGTTGGCAGTGTATTTTCTTTCTTTTTGTAAGTAAAATAATGATTTATCTTAAAATTGATGGTGTCTTGGATTAGCTGATACAAAGATACAAAGTAAAAATTATTCCTCCCTCCTGCTTCATATCCCTTGGGGAGCCACAATTACTGTTTCTTTTCTTTCTTTTTTTTTTTTTTAATATTTTATTTACTTATTTGACAGAGCGATCACAAGTAGGCAGAGAGGCAGGTAGAGAGAGAGGAAGAAGCCGGCTCCCTGCGGAGCAGAGAGCCCGATGCGGGGTTTGATCCTAGGACCCTGGGTTCATGACCTGAGCTGAAGGCAGAGGCTTTAATCCACTGAGCCACCCAGGTGCCCCCACAATTACTGTTTCTTAAGTATCCTATTAGACAGTGTTTGAATATCTATTATCAAATAAAAATATATTTCCCCCCCAACTTTTTATTTTGGAAAATTTCAAAGTTAAGAGAAATTTAAAGAACAGTGCAAAGGGGTACGTGGGTGGCTCAGTTGGTTAAGCATCTGCCTTCGGCTCAGGTCGTGATCCCAGGGCCCTGGGTTTGAGCTCCACATTGGACCCTCTTCTCGGTGGGGAGCCTGCTTCTCCCTCTCCCTCTGCTGCTCCCTCTTGCTTGTGCTTGCTCTCTGTTTGTCAAATAAATAAATAAAATCTTAAAAAAAGAACAATGCAAAGAACATCTGTACTCCAGGATATTTCACCTAGATTCACTAATTGCTAATATATATTTTTAAAGATTTTATTTATTTATTTGTCAGAGAGATAGAGAGCACAAGCAGGGGGAGCGTCAGGCAGAGGGAGAAGCAGGCTTCCTGCTCAGCAGGGAGCCTGATGTGGGACCTGATCCCAGGACCTGGAATCATGACTGAACCGAAGCAGATGCCCAATCAATTGAGCCACCCAGGCATCCCGCCAGTTGCTAATATTTTGCAACATTTGCTTTATCTGTCATCTATTGAACTATCTAATTTTTTTTGCAGGACACTTTGAAAGTAAGTTGCAGACAAGATGCTGACCTTTAAATACTTTAGCACATATCCCCTAAAAATGCTCTTGAGAGCTGTGATTTAAAAACCTAGGATCCACTGAGGGATCTCTCATGTGTCTTTAGTCTCCTTTAATTTAGATGCTCCCCTACCAATTTTTGTCCTTTTGACATTAATATTTGTCTTAAAGAATTTCCCACAGTCTGGTTTTGTCAGATTGTTTTTTTTTCCTAATTTCAAATTAAATATTTGGGCAACAATACTATATAGATGATCTTGTGGACTTCTAGGTGTATCACATCAAGAGGCAACATGTCCTTTTGTCCCAGTGTCAGAAATGCTAAGTTGGCTCACCTGTTCTGCCAGTTGCTCTCTTTGTAGAAGTACCTTTCCTCTATTGTGATTGATAAGTAATGGGAGGGGCAACAAACGGAGAGATGCTTCTCCTCCCCAGCACCCCCAGCTGGTGTTTTTAGCACAGCCATAGCACAGCCATCGATGATCCCAGCCTATATCAGATAGTGAATTTTAAAAATTGTCATTTTGTTTATATTTATTAGAAGAACATTCCCTCTCCTTCCTTTTCTTTTGTGTGTCTCCATAGACTACGTTCTTTTCATTTATTGTGTTGTAATCCATTACTGACATGATTCATATTCTGCTCCAGCTTTGTATTTGGAAAACTTTTACCCCAAACTAAAGTTGAAGGGACATTTATATTGCTTCACCTGGACTCATACCTTGTTCATTTGCTTTGATTCTGTATGTGTCCATCCATCATTTTTAATTTTCTGAGCTATTTGAAACAAGTTGTAGACATAAGACACATTACTCCTAAGCCCATGAACACATTTTCTAAGAACAAGGGCATTCTCTTATGAAACCTCAGTTCCATTATCACACCCAAGAGATGTAACATCTACCCAATCGTATTATCTAGTTTCCTTTGTTATCCCAGTGATGACCCTTGTGGTGTTTCCCCCATGAATAATCCAGTCAAGGTTTACCCATTGGCTCTGGTTGCCATACATCTTTATTCTCCGTTGGTTTAGATAATCCCTTATTTTATTTTGTACTTTTAAAAATAGTTTAGGATGTTGGCATTTTTAAAAAGATTTTATTTATTTGCTTATTTATATATATGTGTTTAAAAGATTTTATTTATTTATTTGACAGAGAGATCACAAGTAGGCAGAGAGTCAGGCAGAGAGAGGGGGGGAAGCAGGCTCCCTCCTTCGCAGAGAGCTCCATGCGGGGCTTGATCCCAGGACCCTGGGATCATGACCTGAGCTGAAGGCAGAGGCTTTAACCCACTGAGCCACCCAGGCACCCCTATTTATTTATATTTTAAGATTTATTTTTAAGTCGTCTCTATCCTTAATGTGGGGCTCAAACTCACAATCCCAAAATCAAGAGCTGCTCCACCAACTGAGCCAGCCAGGTGCCTTTAGATGATGGCATTTTTTATTTTTTTAAAAGATTTATTTATTTGACAGACAGAGATTACAAGTAGGCAGAGAGGCAGGCAGAGAGAGAGGGAAGCAGGCTCCCTGCTGAGCAGAGAGCCTTGGGGCTCAATCCCAGGATCCTGGGATCATGACCTGAGCTGAAGGCGGAGGCTTAACCCACTGAGCCACCCAGGCGCCCCTATGATGGCATATTTTAACAGTCCAGGTCAGTTTAGTTTTTATTACTATATTTTAATAGGCACTCATTTTATTTATTTATAGATTTATTTATTTATTTTAGAGCGGGTGCACACATGAGCAGGGTGAGGGGCAGAGGGAGAGGAAGACAGGCCGACTCCCTGCTGAGTGGGGAGCCTGTCACAGGGCTTGATCCCTGGACCCTGAGAGCATGACTGGAGCTGAAATCAACCAAGAGTTGGAGGCTTAACTGACTGAGCCCCCAAGCACTCCCAGGCCAGTTTAGTTATTAGAATGCTCCACAACTTGCATTTGTCTGCTTATTTCTCATGATTGGATTCAAGTTAAACATTTTGGGGCAGGAATACTAGGTGGGCGATGTTGTGTCCTTATTGGCGCATCATACTGGGAGGCCGCAGTGTCTGTCTGTCCTGTTATTGGTGACATTAAGTTTGATCACTCGGTTAAGGTTGTATCTGTCAGCCTTCTTCACGCTAAAAGTGCCAATTCCCCTTTGTAAGTAGCACGTCATCTTTGGGCTGGTACTTGGAGACTGTGACTGTCCTCCCCACAGTCTCCGGCCCAGTGGTTTTGGCAGCCGTCGTTCAAATCAGTAATTATAGTGACTGTGGCGCTGCGAGATCTTCTAATTCTGCCACTCCTATGTTTATGGCTAGCTTCTTCTACGAAGAAGAGCTCTTCCCTCTCTTTTTTAAAAATGAGAGTGTCCCTTTGGACTCATGGATTATTATTTTTTTTCACAAAGTGGTGGTACTTATTTTTGACTTTTATATTTTATTTGTTTTTAAAGATTTTTATTTATTTATTTGACAGAGAGAGGCACAGCAAGAGAAGGAACACAAGCAGGGGAGTGACAGAGGGAGAAGCAGATCTCCCGCCGAGCCCAGTGTGGGGCTCCATCCCAGGACCCTGGGATCATGACCTGAGGCGAAGGCAGAGGCTTAATGACTGAGCCACCCAGGGGTCTGTGACTTTTACATCTAAAATAGCACTTACTATTTATCTTATTAAGAAAGTTGTGTATACCGGTGTAGAGAATTTGGAAAATACATAGGGGAATAAAGGAAAAGATTAAAATCACCTGTGATCCCCACCATTAGATGAAAATTCCTGAGAGCATTTTGGTGTATCATGGATTATTGTTTAACATTCAGGATGTCATATGTCACTGTCATTCTTATTTTTGAGACTCTTGATTGTCTCAGATTTGGGTGGTGGTAGCTCTTTTAAACTTGTGTCCTTTAAAAAAAAAAATATATATATATATATATATATATATATTTAAAGATTTTATTTATTTATTTGACTGAGAAAAATCACAAGTAGACGAAGAGGCAGGCAGAGAGAGGGAAGCAGGCTCCCTACTGAGCAGAGAGCCCGATGTGGGACTCAATCCCAGGACCCTGAGATCATGACCCGAGCCGAAGGCAGCAGCTTAACCCACTGAGCCACCCAGGCGCCCCTTAAAAATATTTATATTTATTTATTTATTTAACATAGAGAGATCACAAATAGAGCAGAGCAGCAGGCAGGTGGGGGGCGGGGAAGCAGGCTCCCTGCTGAGCAGAGAGCCCGATGTAGGGCTCAATCCCAGGACCCTGAGATCATGACCTGAGCCGAAGGCAGAGGCTTAACCCACTGACCCACCCAAGTGCCCCTAAACTTGTGCCCTTTTGACCTGCATCCATTTGTTGTATACATGCTTGTCTCTGTTACCTCACAATATTCTAGGCTATCGTGGTATTTCCTTGTCCTGGCTTGAGACCAGCCATATGTTTTTTAAGCTGTGAGTTCATACTGATCCCTCATTTCAAATCCAACAGCACAGGCCTCTTACTGTCCCACCTTGCATGTTCTCTCTCCGTATTTTAACAGTGAGAACCCAGGTCCTACAACAACCTGTACACTTGTATGTCCTCTCCTCTGGGACACATGACAAAGCTTCAGCATCACCACACTATATAAACCTGCTTATACTGAAGCTTTCTTTCCAGTTATTTTTATCCTGGAGATATATTCTTTTAAGAGAACAAAGAGTGCTCTGACCAAGTTACTTGGCCAGTTCTTTTCTCTATGTGGTCGTGTTATCAATTTCCTGTACAGTTAGCGTCATTTGCTTTTGTTTATTTCAATTTTAGGGTCTGCTTTTCTTTCTGGTGTAAGTTCTTGAGTATGGAAGAGATTATATATACAAAAAGTATGTGTAAATCTTTACCCAAAGAAATCTCACTAGTCATCCTAGCCCTTCCATCCTGTAGGTGACCATTTTTATAGTGCGTGGTTTACTTTTCCTGTGTTTCTTTTGCAAAAATAAGCAAATTTGTATGTATGTTCTTATCCCCCCCTTTTACGTAAAAAGTAGCATACTATATATACTTGTCTGTGCTTTGCTTTTTTTTCTTTCTTTTTTTTTTTTTTTAAAGATTTTTATTTATTTATTTGACAGAGAGAAATCACAAGTAGGCAGAGAGGCAGGCAGAGAGAGAGAGAGGAGGAAGCAGGCTCCCTGCTGAGCAGAGAGCCCGATGCGGGACTCGATCCCAGGACCCTGAGATCATGACCTGAGCCGAAGGCAGCGGCTTAACCACTGAGCCACCCAGGCGCCCATTTGCTTTTTTTTTCTTTAATCATTCCACAACAATTAATAGAGATCCTCTTCATTCTTTTTTTAAATTAAATTTTTTTCAGTGTTCCAAAATTCATTTTTTTAAAAGATTTTATTTATTTATTTAACAGAAATCACAAGTAGGTAGAGAGGCAGGTAGAGAGACGAGACGGGGAAGCAGGCCCCCTGCTGAGCACAGAGTGCTCACAGATGTGAGGATGTGAGGCTGGATCCCATGACCCTGGGACCATGACCTGAGCCAAAGGCAGAGGCTTTAACCCACTGAGCCACCCAGGCGCCCCCAAACTTCATTTTTTATGCACCACACCCTGTGCTCCATGCAATACATGCCCTCCATAATATAGTACTCCATTGAATGATATACCATAGTTTATTCAAACAGTTGCATTTAGGTCACTTCCAACATTTTCCTATTGCAAAATAGTGTTATGTTGAATGACATGTATTTATTGTTTCTTATTTGTGGGTAAAAAAGCAGAAATAGGATTGTTGGGTCAAAAGGAAAAATAATTTTATTCTCTTCTCCCCTCCTTTTTTTTTCTTAAATTATGAGTTAGTGTATTGTTTTGACTGTTCTGTGTCTTTTGTTTCCCATTGTCTAGACTATTCTATATCTGTGTCCTTTTTTTCAATGACTAGTAATCGTGGAGATCTTTTCATAGTAGTATTTTCTTTTAAAGAGCTGCAGAGCATTTTAAAAAACTGCAGAACAGCCCATTGTATGTGTGCACTGTTTATTTCCTTATCCCCTATTGCTGTGTAGATTCTTTCCAGTCTTTTGGTGTCACAAACAATGCTACAATTAATGCAGCTGTGCGAGGGGATCATTTCAGGCAGGTTTCTACCCTGCCTGTCTTTTCCCCTTTTGTGGTAGATGTTGTTGGTTTTTTCTTTTTTTTTAAGATTTTACTTAGCGAGCATGAGAGGGGGAGGGTCAGAGGGAGTTGCAGACACCCCACCCCCACCCCCCGCTGCTGAGAAGGGAGCCTGACTCCAGAATCATGACCAGAGCTGAAGGCAGTTGTTCAACCAACTGAGCCACCCAGGTGCCCCAGTGTTGTTGGTTTTTCTTTTAAATCTGTATTTGATTTCATATCACAAAGGGGCCATAAAAGATTATTTGACTGGAGCTCTAGGAGGGTTTTTTTTTTTTTTAAATGCAAAGATTTTATGTATTTATTTTGTGGTGTAAGGGATAGAAAGAGAGAGAGCACAGGAGCCACCCAGGTGCCCTTAAAGCAAACTTTTAATTGAAGTATAACACAAGAAAGTGCACAAATTGTAATCTCATGCTGGATAAATTTGCACCGAATTGACACTGTGTAACCTTCTCCCAGACCCAGGAACAGACCAGTCCCAGTACCTCAGCTTATGCTCCCTTCTTCAAGGTTAACACTATCTTGACTTCAATTTTTTTTTTTTTTTTTTTGGAACCCGCCCCACCCAGCCTTGACTTTTAATGCCTTGCTCTGTGTTATGGATATTTTCTTGGTAGCCACCCTTCCCTTTTAGAGGCTGCATCACACAGGTTATTGACTATCTCCTGCAGAGGGCAGAAACCCCATCTGTCTTACTCTGGCTGCCAGGCTGCCACATTACCCATCCCTAACAAAGGACTGAAGGCAAAAGCTGGAGAGAGGGGAGGCCAGCCTGTGACTCTTGCCAGGTGTGTCATGTTCAGGGTCAAGGAGTAAAAGTCTCTCTTTCAGAGGTCTCTAGTCTCCTCAGGCCTTCTCTGTCACTTGCCTTTGCGTCATGGGGTCGCTTCCCAGCTTCTTTTCCTACCCTTGGATAGGGTTTTCTGAAGATAAACCCAATGCCTTGAGGCAAAGGGCAGGAGCACCTGGAAGGAGGTAGCTGGTGGTGCTGCCCCTGCTGGGCTCCTGTGGGATATGGGAGCCCGTTCTGACCCAGGGAGCTTCCAGCCCTGTAGGGGCTGAGACAGGGTCTGGGTCATGTAGGGCCTCATCCTGCTCTGGTTTTGCTTTCCTTCCAGGTCAAGACAAAGAGGCGTGGGCAGGCCGCTGGGCCGGCTGGTGCCATCCTTGCCATCATGGCAGGTAAGGACAGGGTCATGTAGACAGGACATGTAAGTGAGCAGAGGGTGGGTGGCCCCCTTCCTAGTCTCCTTATACCCTTTAGTTTTTGGAGGTTACGTTCTTTCTGTCCTCCCATCCCTGGGCTTTCCCTGGCTCCCCTCTGAGGCGTGTCTGTCTGACACCATCAGCCTGACACTGTCTAGCTCTCTGACCGTGGGAACCTGAGACTGAGAACCCTGAGGCTCTGGTCCTGCCAGCCATCTGACTTATAAGCAGCAGGGGTGGCTCAGTCCTTGTCCCCTCTGTCATTGCTGCTCTTTAATACTCTGAGACCCTTTCCTTCAGATTTCTGAATTGCTGGCTTCCAAAGGCTCAGGTACAGAATGCAGGAGCTGGAGGGACCTTTAGAGACGATCTGGCTCAAGCCCTGCCCATCCCTCTGGATAAAACGAGAACATGGATATTGGAATGGACACGGGAACCCCTTCTCCAGGCTCACCCATCCTGCTTCATCTGCCTGGATCTGGACAGCATTTATTGTTTTCTTTCTGAGAAACAACACTGGCTCAGGGCCTTTAGTTACTTTGGGAACCTCCTAGCAGAGGAAGCAGGGATGGCTGGGAAGGGTTAGCAGTGTAGCCTGGGACCTCAGGGGCCAGGGGTGGGGGACCGCTGAAACTAGGGCAGGAGGCTCATATTGGGTTATCGGGGAGGGGACCATTCAAGGTGATGCTGTGCCATATGCTTCACCCACAGAAAAAGTGAACAACTTCCCTCCATTGCCCAAATTCATCCCCCTGAAGCCATGTTTCTACCAAGACTTTGAGGCAGACATTCCTCCCCAGCATCTCAGCATGACCAAGCGCCTCTACTACCTCTGGATGTGTGAGTGCTGTGGGATGGGGGTGGGCCGTGGAGGGCAGAGGGAGGAGGGGGAGAGGCTGGAGGGTGCTGGGCACCAGGTGGGATGGGGCGCTGCAGGCCCGGCTGTCCATCAGCCCCACTTGCAGTAACTGCATGGGCCATCTCCCAGCAGCCTCCTCGCGTGGGCCAACCCCCATATGGACCCCAGTTTCCCTCATCCCCCTACCCTACACTTCCCATTCACAGATGAGGGTCTCTGTCCACAGGATCATTTCTCTTTTCTTTTTTTCCCTTCCCTTTCCCACTGGGGTGGTTTTCCAGGGAGCCAGTGGTGGCTGCCAGGACCTCGGATTCTGGATGCAGAGAGGAATCCTTGTCTTGAAGCCACATTTGTCTTGCTTTCTTTGGAAAACTGCTCAGAGAAAATAGCATTAATTGGGGGTCGGGAGATACGGGATTCAACTGGGCTGGTTGTCCAACTCCCCAAGCAGCAGATTCCTCACTTATAGAAAGAGGGTGTTGGCTCAGTGATCACTATGGTTCCAAGGAGTTCTGTGTTGTGTGGTCTGTACTTTTCTAAGACTGTAGAGTTCTAATGTTCTACAGTGTTGAGGTCCAAAGTGTCAAAAGTCCTCGTTGCTGATGGTTGGTGGCAGGTTGGTGGGAAAGTGTCATCTTAGAGGGATGGCACTTGGCTGTCCCCAGGCTAGTCAAAGGTACCTTTAGGCATGTACAAGGAAGGCAGGCTGACTTTCCCGTGCTGGGTTCTGGCCTCAAGGAAGCTTAGACCTGCGGTGTGACCACAGTCAAGGTCTGTCACATGTGATGTTGCCTTGAGTCAGCCCGCACTTAGCTGCCAACCTGAGGAAGTGATTGCTTGTGCCCAGAAGAGATAAAGAATGCTGTCTTTGCAGATTCTTCATGGGGTGGTAGAAGGAGTGCGGAGATAGACAGACTCTGTTTCAAGTCCTGGCTTGGCCTTTAGTGGAGAAGGCATCTTTCTCTGTGTAACGTGAGGGAAGGAGGAGATGGGGGCAGGTGGAAGTCGGTCTGTAGATGTTGGGAAGAGAATGAAGAGGTCACCTCTGATGGCTTCTATTTTTTCCCATCAAATGTGATGTAGAAGTGGGGATGGGAACTTTGAGGAAAGTGGAATTAGAATGAGAGCACCTTTGTGGACAGAAGGTGAGGACGCTATCCAAAGACACATGACCCCTAAGATTTCTGGGCCATGCACAGGGTTCATTTGAGGTTGGCTGACGTGAATTTATAGTCCCACCAGGCTTCTCTGTAGGCTCCTTTCCTAGCAACGTTCAGCTCTGGTACAGATGGGAGTTGTGTTCATCTGGGGGGAAGGTGACCAAAAGACAAGGCTGGGGTCCCTTCATTAGGGAACATGTAATGAACTATGGAATCTAAGTGGGACAGGGAGAGAAATAGAGATGGAAAAAGCTGAGTGGCCACGTTAATGGATGTCTGTTCCAAACAGGGGGTACAATAATTACAATAATTACAATAGAGGAACTAGAACCAGTGATCTAGAGAGAGAGGGATGGGACTGGGAAGAGAGGTGTTAATCAATATAGAAACAGGTTAATGTCTGTTCTATGTAAAGAGCAAATAAAATCAGTTCCGGGAGTTCCGGAGTTCCAGGAAATTGGGGTGCAATGAACAGAGATGGAGGAAATGCAGCCGAAGTTCAGAAGAAGAAATGTTCACCCTTGTCGTGAGGGACCCTGAGGCGGGTATACCTACACAGGTGACAGCATTGTCCCGCCCACTTGGCCCTGGGATCTGGGAACTCTGCTCCAGAGAAGATCTCATCCAGGAGCTGGATTTAAGGGCTATAAATATTTTCCTAAGTCCTCACTAGGCACCTGCCGGTTGCTTTGCTCCCAGGGAAATGCAAATGACCCTTGAGATGCTTAAGGGCTCTATTCAGATGCCTGGTTGTTGGAGGCAGAGATGGAGGCCCACCCCCCAGCCTTTGTTTATTCAGCAGGTCTTTGTGGAGCCTTAAAGAGACTCAGCCTATTGTGGAGCCTTAAAGGGATTCAGCCTCATGTTTGAGGAAGGGAGCATCCTGATGTCAGAAGCCCTGGGGGTGTGGTAGTGCCAGCACAAGTCTTTGAGGTTTCTGCTGACTGTGACTCGGTGATCCTGTGATTCTGAGTTCAACTAGAGTATGTGGGCACAGAGGGGTGGGAGCCTGGGTTCTGCCCCTGGGGAGCTTCTGGTGTGGTTGATGGGCTAGAATTTGTATTTGGGGAACTGTGCTTGAGAGCAGCCCAGGTCTGCAAGAGGTCAGAGGGATGGGACACGAATAAGGGTGCAGCAATGAAGGAAGGCTCTGTGGAGGAGGTGGTGTGGTCTGAGAGATGCATTAGATAAAGACTAAGATCCCAGCCACTGCTCCCTGCCCCATTTAAGAGCAGGGCAAAAGGTACAACGGCTTGAAGAGATGTTTCTACAAGGCCTTTTACTTTCCATTTTTTGTGCCCCTTGCAAGAGGAGATGTTAAGGTTTCCTGTGCCTTGGTCTTGGTGGTTGCTGTGAGTCTGGGAGGGCCAGGGACTGAGGCCATTCTTATAAGGAGAAGAACATTTCTACCACCTGGAGCCTTTGGGGGCCCTTCAGTGAGGCTTTTTGGACTGAAGTTCTGGGTTCCTGCTCTGGAGACTCTATTTGGATTTCTCAGCTCCCTAGGAATGGGTTTGGGGAGGGGAATTGGTCTAAGCTCCCAGCTTTCTTTCTTACAGTCTGTACTCTTTCTGTGTGTGTATGTATGTGTGTCTCATGTATCTGTGGGTATGTGTGTGTATTCACTGATGTGGGTTGTGGGTACGAATCTCTGTAAATGTGGTTTTCATGTATGTTTGTGTGTATCTCCCTCTCTGTGCATTATGCTGTTTCCATGTGTTTGATTGTGGGTCTGTTGAATAATGGGTGTGTGTGTGTGTGTCCATGTCTGGGTGCTCACGTGTCTCTGCATGTGCCGGGGTGTCTGTGTGCATGTCTGGTGTTTGTCTGTGTGCATGCATGTGCTCCTGGGTCTGCAGTGAACAGCGTCACGCTGGCCGTGAACCTGGTGGGCTGTCTCGCGTGGCTGATCGGAGGCGGGGGAGCCACCAACTTTGGCCTCGCCTTTCTCTGGCTCATCCTCTTCACACCCTGCTCCTACGTCTGCTGGTTTCGGCCCATTTACAAGGCCTTCAAGTAAGTGGTTGGTACTGACCTCAGCTCCTAACCTTGTCTCTCTGCCCTATTTCTTCTTCTCTGTATATTTTCTCACTTTGGTTTGACAGCCCCCCCAAACTCACTTTCACTTGTTCACCCTCAGCTCAGACTGCCCAGTAGGATGTGGGCTTCCTGAGAATTCAGTGCTGGGGATCAGGGAGCTGGGAGTCAGAGCCTTGGTTCCCTCTTTCCTCATTCCTCATTTCCTTGGGTGGGCATCACATAGAAGTTAGGCCTCTCTTAGCTTTGCCTTCCCCAGGCAGCTGTATGTCAGATTTGCCAATGGGGCCACCTGTGTCGGTGGAGCTGCCTATCTTGGCATCTGTGGGGCTAGCTGATTTGGTACCAAGTGGACATCTATCTATGTGCTAACGGAACCAGTCATCCATGTACTACGGACACTATGTGCTAATGATGTCATCCAACTCTGTGCTAAAGGGACCATTCATCCATGTACAAGTGGGGCTAACTGTCTTGGTGCCAGAGGATGTCTACCTTGTATAAAAGGGATTTTCAGTCTTGGTTCATCCAGGTACCAACAAGGCTGTCTGTCTTGGTGCCAGTGGAGAATCCATCTCAGTGCTAACGGGGCCTCAGATATCTTTCCAATCCATCTGTATGCCAGTAAGGCTACTGTTTGGAGCTGGTTGGGTTCCATTCTTATACCAGTAGGGCTTTCTGTCTCTGAGCTTATCCATCCACATACCGGTGGATCTAGATATATTGGTGCCAGTAAGGCTGTCTATCACCTTGACAATGGGGTCATTTATCCTTGCCCTAATTGACCCATCTACTTCTATGCCAGTGGGACCAACTATCCATGTACCGTCCATATGAGTGGTCCATTTTTAAGGAGATCTCTCCCTATGTACTGTTGCTCACACAAGATTAACACATGGAAACTCGCAAAGATTCATGTAAACACTGTTCCATTTTGCCTCTCAAGGCCTTTAAGTGTCTTCTGTCTATTGCGTACTCATTTAAACTTGGAAGTTCTGGGGGCTCTTGAAGACAGGGGAAGGCTTCGCCCTCTGCCCAGGTAATGCGAGTCATCTTCTCTGCTGCAGGACTGACAGCTCCTTCAGCTTCATGGCGTTCTTCTTCACCTTCATGGCCCAGATGGTCATCAGCATCATCCAAGCCGTGGGCATCCCCGGCTGGGGCGTCTGGTAAGACATTGGGATGGCTGGGATGGCCCCAGGGCTGGCATGGGTGGCACCTTGCGTGTGTCCTTTGTTTATGCTTGTGTGTTAGCTGCTTGGCCTGCGAGAGGATTCAGTGTAGTGTAGTAGACACAGGCACAGCAGCAGAGGAGTGGTTTTGGGGAGTTCCCAGGGGTGGTAGGCATCATGGAAGAACCCAAGGCAAGGAAGCCTTATGTCTGAGGAGTTTGTCTCCTGAGCCGTGGGAAAAGATTCTTTTGAAACACTGCCACAGGCCCTGTGGCTGGTCTCTTTGCATCCGATGATATAGCCCCTCCCCATGACAACGAGATGGCTCCTGGCTGTGGTGGTGGGGCTCCAGGTTACCCCTCAACATGCTGGCAGCCCCACAGCTGGCCTCTTCCTGCAGTGGCTGGATCGCTACCATCTCCTTCTTCGGAACAAATGTTGGCTCAGCAGTGGTGATGCTCATTCCCACCATCATGTTCACGGTTGTGGCTGTGTTTTCCTTCATTGCCCTCAGCATGGTACGTGGTCACCTCAAGGCTGAGAGGGTGGCTTTGGAAAGGGGCTGTGATCTGGGACAAACCCTCCTCCAAATTACAGGAGGACCTGGAGGTCTTCCAAGGGACTCACTCTAGAATGACTTGGCGGACTTTGCTCCTAGTACACAGGGTGGGTATGGGAGGGAGGATTGGCTTCCAGGTTTTTCCTGGATGGGCTGCCCCTTCCCTTTGATTAATCCTTCCTTGTTCTCCTCCTCCTACAGGTTCATAAATTCTACCGGGGCAGTGGGGGGAGTTTCAGCAAAGCTCAGGAGGAGTGGACCACGGGGGCATGGAAGAACCCACACGTGCAGCAGGCGGCCCAGAATGCAGCCATGGGGGCAGCCCAGGGTGCCATGAATCAGCCGCAGACTCAGTATTCCGCCACCCCCAACTACACATACTCCAATGAGATGTGAGCCAGCCGAGCCAACCAGGAGGGCAGGGCTGGGGGTCCGTGGGATGGGGACTCAAGCCACATTGTCGGTTGTGGTGACCAAGCAGGGTTCCCCCCTCCCTTTTCTCCTCCCCAACTTTGTACAAAGAATCAGAGTTATATATATATATAAATATATATATATATATATATATGTATATGTCTCCCCCCCTTTCCCTGCTCCTTTGGATTCTGTTCTCAGTACTCTGAGAGCTGTGGGCTGCACGTGGAGCTGTCCCATGCGGTGGTAGCTATGTCCGTGTCCCCTTGTGAAGTAGTATGCAGTGGAGGTCTCTGTTGTTGTGGTGCTAGATGTATGTTTAGAACTAAACCAGCCCCCACCCTCCACTAGGCTGCCCCCTCTGACCTTGCCCTGGACACCCCTTATGGACCAGGGGGAGGCATAGCAGAAAGCCTGGCCCCTTCCCCAGGGTTATGAGCTAAAACTGTCTCCACTTTCGGCCTCACTGGGAAGCAACAGTATTTAGCACTTATGGGGGTGGGTAGGTAGTAGGGTGGGGATAGGCCAGGGATCTTCCTTTGCTCCTTCGGATCTGGTCTCCTCCCCCTCCCTTCCCTCCTCCTGGTGTCAGATTCCCTGTGGCTTCTTTTTCTTGCCAGGGTCTCTCCCATCCCCATGTGGCTTTTCTTTGTCTTTCCCAAGGCTACGTGTCCCAGTGGTATATGCTCCTGAGACTGAGCCCATTCCCAGATCAAGGAAGAAGACAGGAGTGAGCCTTAGGTGTGATGTGGGAGGGCACACGGCTGGAGATGCACAGCTCACCTGGGTACCTCACTCCCAGGGAGTGGAAATGCTGGGTCATCGCAGAGCTTGGCCTGCAAGGAGGGGGGCTCCTTTCTCCTCTGCCCTGCTTCCCCTCCTCTTCCCAGAGCCCCCTTGAGCCCCTTTGCCTATGTCCCTCCCCATGCCCCCAGCTGCTAGCCTACCCCCATCCCATGCTAGGTGGCATCTGTTGTCTATGAGGGCCAATTCCATTGCCTTCTCTGAAGAGCTGGGTGGTATCCAAGTAATTTTCAGGTGTAAAGGTACAGCTGGAGCAGAGGGTATGTAAATAATTATTGGTCCCTGAGTGAGTTCTGACTGGCCCAAGGCCACTGGGCAGGTACGAGTTATCTCTGAATGACCATTGGATTCCTGGGAGCAGATAGCTGTTCTGCTTGGGTCTGGTAGAGGGGCGGGCTCAGAGGCCTGGAGGGAAGATAGGAGGAGAAGGCAGGCAGGACCCAGGGAGAGGAGAGCCTGCTTTCTCCCACCCCAGCTTGCTTTTGGTCACAGAGCAGTTCTGGGCACTTGAACTCAGGGCCCAGGGAGAAGCGCATGCTCAGTCCTATCCCTGAGCATAGTAGCTGGAATGGGGTTTCAGATTAGGCGGGGTGGGAGGGGACGCCTTCTGACATTTTTTTTTCCCCCAAATCAAGATCACCTACCACCTTCTGCCTATTAGACTTGGTCTTTGGACCTTTCTCACCCAGTCAGAACCCACATTCCCTTGCAGGGTAGTGATTTAAGGCTACCTGGGGCTACTTGGGGCTGTTCTGTTCCAAGCATTGTGAAAATGTTGCTGGTAGAGGTCCTAGCTCTTTCTGAGGCCTAGAGGGAGTGGACTTTTTTACCCAAAGAGCAGCTGCCTGTTTTCCATCCTCCCTTCTCCTGTCTGGGCTATTTGGCCTGAAAATTTTGGCCAGCCCAGCTTGGTCACTCTGGGTTGGCTCCAGCTGGGAACCCAACACCTGTGCTTCCAGGTGCCATCCTGAGCTTTGAGCTCCAGGCACTTCAATTTTCCTATAAGGGGAGCCAAGTCTTCTGAAAAGTTCTCTTCCTAATGGTTCCTGATGCTTGGGCCAGAGTATGATTGATTATCTGCTCTACCATTTTCTCTCCAGAAAGCAGTTGTCCCAGCCTCTATACCTAAAAAGAGACTCTAGGTCTAGGTTTTCTTCCCTTTTCCTTTCCCCTACCCTAGACCTCTGGCTCCCTTTCTCTTAGTGTATCTGGTAGCTCCAGGAGGCGTGTGGTAGCGCTCATTCCTGTTGGATGCCACCTGCAGTCAATTTCCTGTCCTCCTTGCCTCTCTTCTTTCCTGGCCCAGACCTATATGGCCATGCCCTGGCTCTGCTCTTGGGAAGGCCTGCTACCTGTGTGTGACCCAGCTTGTCCAGGCCCTGGGATGCTGCATCTCTAGGCAACTATGCACTTTCCTAGGGAGGGAACCAGTATGAGAATTGGGGGCTGGGCATGAATTCATCTCCGCTGGATGGTCTGTCTTGGGAGTGTGATGGAGGAAGGTCACTTCTGGGAATCCTCAGGTCTGGCCAGCCAGTGATCTGCTTTTGCATTTTGCTGGTGCCTACTGTTCCTCCTCGTTTCTGGGAGACACAGACCATTGTCCACCTGGCAGTTGACCTGCCTGAGCTGTCTGTCTATGGTAATTAAGTGAACCATAATAAAGGGGAACATTTGGCCCTGTGTGTCCTGCTGCGTCATGTGTCTTCATGTGGGCCTGTGTGGAGCCTCACTGTGGGCTGTGGGGCATGGAGGTAGGGTGGGTCAAATGGGTCTGTGGCCTGTCGTTCCCCGGGGGCCAAAAGTCACAGACTTCTGTGTGATTCTTTCTGAGGCAGCCTTGAGTAGGCCTTGAAATTGCCACAAAGGCCTCCTGCCTGTTGGAAGGAGTTCTGAGTTGCCTGAGGAGGAAGTAGAAGGCTGGATTAATAGGGGAGAGGTGGTTTGGTCCAGATGCAGACAAGGGCAAGGGTAGAACACAGAGGACCCCCTCCTCAGCTCTCACTGATGGAGAATGGCAGCGGATTAAGTAGCCTCAGCACACAGAGCTTATGGGGGTCTTAATGCTGGATAATGAAGAAGGCAGTGAGGTGCACCCAGTATGCTTTCTCCTGCCGCTTTTCCTTTGGCAACGTTGTGCCCTCCATTTGGAGACACTTCAGCTAAGCTTATGGCCATACTTCAAGATTCACCTTGATTGACTCCTCTGAGAGGGCTTCCCTGCCTCTAGTTTTTTGGTCCTTCTGATTGTTCATGGAGGATCTTATTCTGTAATTTCCCGGACACTGATTTAGCTCCGTATTCTGTGCATTTAAAACAGGAGAGGTTCTGCAAATGTTCAGTATAAAGTGCCCCAATGATGAGCAGTGTGTCTGTGTGGGATGAGGGTGTGGGGTGAGGAGGTCAGGCAATTAGGCCAGACCCCGAAGAGGGCACCAGCACTGTTAAGAACAGCAACCGGATGTTCACGGCAGGATTCTCTCGACTGGACTACAACGACCAGAGGCAGAGAAATAGACTACAGTTCCCAGAAGGCTGCGCGACATGTAGGCAGTCCGGCACCCTCGCGAAACTACGTGGTAGGCGGAAACAGTGGGAAGGGCGGCTGAGATATCGCGATGTTTGGGGCCGCCCGAGAAGCGTCAGGCGTGCGTGAGGAACCTAAGGGGATTCGGAGGCTGTGTCCTTTCCGCCCGGCGGTAGGGAGACGCTGGGAACTTCGCTGACTGTCGGTCCGCGACTGTTTGTGCGTGACCTTCCTTTGGCCCGCTCGCGCGCGTGTATGTGTGTGAAGGCTGTGAGTCCGCGGGGGTGTATGACCTCAGTTTCCTATCTCTGCTCGTGAAGCTCAGCTCGCCACTGTGGGTTGGCGGCTGTGTCTGTGTGGGCAGTGTCGAGCCTTTAGGACTGTACTTACCTGTCTGCCGGCGCATTTGCGACCTCTTCCTGGCTCGAGTTGGGAGTGGGAGATTTGTACCTGTGTTCTCACCCCTGCTTTGTGCTGCACTGCGACTGTTCAGTGCTGTTTAAACTAGTTTAAAAGGTAGCCCCATCAGTTCCCCTTATTTTTAAAATTGGTAAAATAGAAAAAAGGAAATTATTAAAAGGGAATTATATCCCCTAGATCCGCCTAAAAGTGCTGATGGTTTTTAAAATTAGAATGAGGCTAAATTTTGCCAAAGAAAAACTTCCTACTGTCCTTTAAAGGCCTGTACCAGATGATAATCAGGAGAGATTGCTGTAGTTGAACTGGTGAATGTCTTGGGAGCAGGGTTTTTCCCCCACATCTCTGGCAGTGGCTGTAACTAGCTTGCTAGTAGGCTGTGTGTGTGACTATGATACTTAGTTAATATACAATATATAGCAATATAACAATATATTACTATATAATATGTTATATACAATGTATATTAATGTGATATAGAAATATATAATATATACAATATATATAATAAAAATATATCATATACTCTATAGTATATGTATATATCCTCAACATGTGGACTTGAGGAGTGCCTAAATGGGATTACAGAAGCTGCAGAGTCAAACATGCCTGCTTCTAGTGGCAGAGGAGAGCAGTTTTAGCAGAAGTTCGTTGCCTTACCTTGGGGACAGGGATTTAAAGTGCCCTATGGCCTTTTAATGTCTTTGGATTGGGGAGCAGGGTGACATTTTGGGGAACTAGAAGTTGCTCATTATGAGGGGGACAGAGTAGAGTGCATTGACTGTTGGGAAATAGGGCCAGAGCAAAAGCCTGGGGCCAGGAGTGAGGGGCTTTGACATTAAATTGAAGATTATAATCTCTTAATGGATCCTGGATCCCTGTTCCCCCAGTCTTACATGTTTGGTTCTGCTTTGTTCTAGGTCCCAGCCCCTCACTGTTCCTGTGTTGGGCAGTGTTTGTACTGTCTGGCTGTTTTTTAGCCCTAGTTCTGTGAGGCTCCACATATTCCCCTATTGTGACTGACAGATATTCTTGAAACCTTTATTTAACTCTGCCTGCCCTAATTAAACTCAGCAGAGGAGACTTATACATCACAAGCTTGCCATAAGCAAGCTCTGGCTCTGCCTTTTTTTTTTTTTTTTGGAGAAAGAGAGCAAGAGAGTGCATGAGCAGCAGGGGGAGGGGCAGAGAGAGAATCTTAAGGAGACTTAATGCTCTTCGTGTAGCCTGATGCAGGGCTCGACCGTGGGGCTCAATCTCATGACCCTGGGATCGTGACCTGAGCTGAAACCAAGAGTCCCACACTTAACCTTCTGAGCCACCCAGGTACCACTGTCTGGTCCTGTCTTTCTAAGGGATAGAGAACCTGCCATTTTTCTGGTTGTGGCTTACCAACATGACTGATGTCCTGGGAGCCTGAGGCTCAATAATCATAGTCTTCAGCCCTTATAACCTCTCTGTGATAACTTTCTGCTCAAGATTTCCTAGGAGTCTAGCAAAGCCCAGAAAAATCAGGCACTGTCTACAGCTATCTTGGCTGTGCAAGTAAGTAGGTGGTTCTAACAGGAACTGGCTAGAGTAACAGACTTACTAGTTTGGGATTTGATCTTTTTTGAGAATGAACATAAAGACTGCTAGTTATCACATGTCACAAGATTGTTAGGTTGAACCAGTTTGACCTTGCTTTCAAATGTTGGTTAAATTATCCACTTTCTGGTACTCAAGTACTTCTTCCCCTACTCCCAACACCCAACCCACATACACTTTTCTTTGAAGGTAGGTAGGCTTTGGTCCTTATTGGTCCTTAGCAAGTCTTGCTCAGCAGGCTAAGTTGTAAATCTTGGGCTATACCACCCAGTGTGTGGGGAAGTAATTGAAATCCCCAACATGGCTTCATGCCATAATTTTTTTTTTTAAGATTTATTTATTAGAGTATAAACAGGGAGGAGCAGAGGGAGAGGAAGAGAGAATCCTCAAGCAGACTCCCTGCTGAGTATGGAGCCCCTTACTCAGGGCTCAATCCCAGGATCCTGAGATCATGCCCTGAGCTGAAATCAAGAATTGGCCACTGAACAAACTGAGCCACCCAGGCGTCCTGTTCCCTCGATTTAACTGATGGCTTTCAGTAACCTGTTTCTTAGGAATGATACCAGCTTGATGTAGAGGAGGTTTATGGGCTGCAGAGATGAAGTTCAGCCTCTGGTTTGGCAGGAGTCTCCCTGTCCTGGCACCAGTGAGCTGGGGTGGGATGGCGTCGGGGTTTGAGCTTTAGCAGATAGGCTTCCCCAGAGAGTCCAGAATGCCTCCATGGCCTACTGAGTGTGCTCATCAGTATGCTGGTCTGGGAAGGGGCTGGCTGATAGGCCCTCTAGACCTTGCCATGGGCTGAAACAGGCTCCCCAAGCTCTGGAGTAGACTCGTGTCTGGTTTGGGCAAGCAAGGCCCTGGCTGAGGCCCTAATTTAGAGCAGAGACTGAAACAGAGCTAGCAAATGGAATTTCGGGGGTGTCTTGCTCTAGGGAACTGGTCTGTGCTTAACTCCTGCTGATTAATCCCCGGGTCTGGGCCTCTGGGAGATCTTTCTGGGCAAGGGCTCATGTAGGTGTGTGCCTGAGGCTTGAAGGCAGATACTGGGCGAAGAGGCCCTCAGGAACCAAGGAGCCTCTGGAGTGAAGAGGAAGCCCCTCTGGGTGTGCAGCCTCAGAGGTAGCCGTTGGGTGATTGAGATAACTTCCTCCTTGACGTTTGCCTTGGTTTCCCCTCCTACTGCTGATTCTGCCCATTTTGAGTCATCTCGCAGGTCTCTTTTACTGAGAGCCCTTACCTCTGTCTTTCATACATTGACTCAGAAGTTTCTACTGGAAGGAGCTTCAGAGATCACCTGGTCTTACCTCTGTATTTTTCAGATGAAGAGACAGGTCCAGGGAGGGAAGTACTGTGAGACAAGGTCACACATCAGCTCAGGAGCACAACGATGGATGGGGTCCAGGGCTCCTGATGTACCAGCTGGGCTTCTGTGCCAGTGTCCTGTGCCCCACGCCCACCCTGCTTCAGAAGGTACAGTTCATTATTCCTCCAGCAGTGGTTCAGGACCTAGCAGGTGCCAGGCTGTTGGTGATTAGACCTGGTCATACATTCAGGGAGATGCTGGTGGCAGTGGTGGTGGTGGGGAAGTGAAGAGGGAGAGGCAAGGAAACACGGAAAAAATGGAATCACTAATTATTACCAGGCATGTGCATCCCAGAGAAAAGCCTATCTCAAGTGATTTCGGGTGTGACTCCTGTCTTCTCAACTCATCTACAGATTCCCCAAAGGCAGTGTTGTGTCTTGAAAAATTCCTATGCCCAGTGCTAGATGTCATTGGCCCTCAGTGATTGTTGCTGATGGAGTGGGCATGTTTTGCTGGCCCAGCTTGCAGAGTGTAGGTTTTGGTGTGTCCATCAGCTATATTATCTGGGGCACTCACTCCTAGCAACATCTGAGGGCCAGAGGTAAAAAACCCAAGCAGCTGGTCCCACAGGAGTGGCCAACATGCTTGTTTCGTCCTGGGCTTAGATTTGTAGAGGGGTGTCCAGTTTGATCTCCAAGGACGGGGACAAAAAGGTAAATGTCTTCACTCCCCGGATCATCTGAGTCTTCCTGTTGCTTCGGGTTTCCCACCTCTCAGGCATCTCTGAACCCATGCCATTCAGTCCAGCGTCCTCCCGTCTCCACCTTAGGGCCCCCTCCACACCTGGCACCAGCACTACCTTTCTAAAATGAAAACTCACCTTGGCCCTCACCACCCTTCACACTGCCCTTGACCTCCTGCCACCCCCTACCTCCCATCAAACTTTAGCCTCACTCCTAAGCTGTTCCTTGTTCCTCAAACTTGCCACCCTCCTTAGGCCTCTTCACCTTTGTGAGATTTTTCCTTCTTGCATGGTTATTTCCTTCTTTCTCTGGGAAACATACTGGTCCTTCAGGACCCAAGCTGTCCTTGTTCAGGTCTCTGACTTCCTCAGACGGTTAATCCTGAGCAGCCACAGCCCCCAGTAAAGACCTTCCTCAACACTGGGCCGAATTACACAGTACCTGACCTCCTCATCAAATCGTGTGCTCCCAGCCACTGGGGCTGCTTACCCCTCAGTAACCCCAGCATCTGGCCCAGGGTCCTCAAGACAGTTTGGTTGAACATATGAGTGAAGTGGGTGCCCCTTACTCTGCTTTTAGATTTTAAGTCCTGACAGAGCCTTGTGGAGGCCCGTCCTGGCAGGCTCCTGAGATTCGAAGCCATTAGACCCCACATGGAATCCAGTGCCTCATGTCCAGCTGCTGCACCCTTGGTGAAGAAACAGTTCCGTGTTCTCGTTGGTGTCACTGGGAGTGTTGCAGCCCTGAAATTGCCTCTTCTGGTGTCTAGGCTTTTGGACATTCCTGGCGTGAGTATGCTTATTAGCCAGCGTGGCAGTCTGATGGTGGAGAGCTTCTGCTCCTGGGGCCAGGCCATTTTTATGCAGTGCACGGGTTTTTTTGGTTAATGATGGTGTTTTTGGAAGCCCTCCATGTGCATTAGTGTGTAGTAGGGGAGGCAGGAGACAGTCCAGTATAACTGAGAGCTAGATGAGAGGGTGTGGACAGTGAGGGGAGACTTGGAAAGGAACACTGTGCTGAATGGAGGGTTTGGGTTCCCATATGCTGACCCTGGTTCCCTGAGATGCTGGTGTGGGAGGAGGCTGGCTGGAAAAGTGGGGGTTTATAGGAACACATTTGTAGTGTCCCCTTGCTGCCTTGGGTGCCCCACCCCCACTTCATCTTGAGCACCGTGGCTCTGTTCTCCCTCCTTGTTAGATACCGTGGCTGTCCTATCTGCCTAGATGCACTGGAATGTCAGGGGTACCCTGTTGCCTGCAGCTCTGGTTTCAGACTGCTCCTTCAGGTGTTCAGAGATGCTGGGGCACCACAGTGTATTGGGGGTGAGGGAAACCTCCATTTTGATCAGTTTTTTATATATATATATATATATATATATATATATATATATATATATTTATTTATTTTTTAAGATTTTATTTATTTATTTGACAGAGAGAGATCATGAGTAGGCAGAGAGGCAGAGAGGCAGGCAGAGAGAGAGGGGGAAGCAGGCTCCCTGCTGAGTAGAGAGCCCAATGCACGGCTTGATCCCAGGACACTGGGATCCTGGCCTGAGCTGAAGGCAGAGGCCCAACCCACTGAGCCACCCAGGGGCCCCTATATTTATTTTTATATATTGAGGTCCTGGGGCAGATTTTTCATCGGGAAAAATTCAAGGCTTTAAACAATGCGAAAGCCAGCAACTACTGACCTCATTTCCTTGTCTGGTCTTCAAGGTCTGTTGAACTCCCACTGCCTACACTCCACTCTAATGGCCCTTGCTTTGGCCTGGCCCCTGCCAAGCTGTGCTGTTGTCCTATTCCTCTGCCTCTCTAAATTCTGCACAAACACTTTACAGGGAAACCTTCCTGGCTTGCTTCAGCCCATGTGGCATTTTCTCCTTCCTTTTAAAACTAATTTGATGAGGGTCACCTGGCTGTCTCAGTAGAGCATGCGACTCTTGAGCTCCAGGTTGTGAGTTCGAGCCCCACATTGCACATAGAATTTACTTAAATAAATAAAATACTTAAAAAAAAAATAACCCAACTCATTTGATTTTTTTTTTTTAAGATTTTATGTATTTGTGTGAAAGAGAGCTCAGAGGGAGAGTGAGAAGGAGAAGCAGACTCCCTGCTGAGTAGAGAGGCCAAATTAGGGCTCGATCCCAGGATTCCCAGGATGCTGAGATCATGACCTGAGCCAACAGCAGAGGCTTAACCCACCAAGCCACCCAGTCACCCTCATTTGATGTATTAAAGAAAAACCTGAGATGGGCTGTAAGGTGGTAAAAACAGGGTTTATTCAGAAAAATTATCACAGTAAGGGAAAGAGACCTCAGCAGAGAACTGGGCTTGATTCCAAATACAACAGGGAAAAGTGGGGGTTTATAGGCAAGGAGCAGGTGGAGGGCAGTGGATGGAAAGTTACTAAGAGGAAGTATCAGGAGTAAGGAGGGTTCTGGCTAACTGTCCTGACAGGATTCTTGGTGCAGGCAGGCCAAGGTGACCCGTCATCACGTGGGGGTTGTTGAGGGTTGAGGAGCCCTATGAGATACCCAGGCTGATCAGATAGTGAGAGTGGGGGATTCTGGCCAAACCTGCTTAACAGGAATCTTGCTCTTAAGGATCAGGCCCCAGGATGAGCCTAGTCAAAAAAAATGGTGCAGGGGCGCCTGGGTGGCTCAGTGGGTTAAGCCGCTGCCTTCAGCTCGGGTCATGATCTCAGGGTCCTGGGATCGAGTCCCGCATCGGGCTCTCTGCTTGGCAGGGAGCCTGCTTCCTCCTCTCTCTCTCTGCCTGCCTCTCTGCCTACTTGTGATCTCTCTCTGTCAAAAAAAAAAAAAAAAAAAATGGTGCAGAGAAGCCTGAGTAGAGTTTGGTCTGGGAGAGAATCTTGAACAGGGTGTGGGGAATCTTAGGTTGGCTTTGACATTGCTCGCGCTGTTGCACTTTACTTTCTGCTGGGGCCCAGGCTGCGCTTTTCCTTGTTATCTGTGCGCCACCTCATGTGGTTGCACAGGTGCTTGTACCAGTGTGTCCAGCAGGGGGCAGTGCTCCCTTGCAGATGACCATGTCAGGGCTGAAGGCAGGGGTGAGCAATCTCCCCTCCACTCCCTTACTTTCCCCAGACTTACAGTGAGAAAGTCAGCCCTTCACCCTACCCCTCATACTGCCACAGCAATGAAGCCGGCAGCCAGGGATGCCACCAGGCCAGAAGGGGGGAAGGAGGTGAGTCTCGTGCTGCTGGGCAGCACCCCCTGTGGCCTGGTCCCTCTCCCCCGCAGGCCCAGTAGGAGCTGGCTCCCTAGACCTGTGAGAGCGGGAGGCCTGGAGGCCTGGAAGGGCTTGTTGCAGCAGTGACAGCCTCTGTCCCCTTGGGAGGGAGTGAGCCATGCAGTTCCCTTTTCCCATAGCCCCAGAGCAAGTGAATTTCCGGACTGGGGGTGGGTGGGGGCAGGGCGTCCTATCCCAGGAAACAGATGGGCAGCCTCAGAGCTGGGGGAAATGGCAACTCCCCCATTTCCTGCCTCCCGTGCAGCCAGTATTTACAGGGGTGTGAGGAGGCTCTCCAGCCCACCTCAGGCCCTGGCCTTCTGAGGGGGACAGGCCTTGTCTGGAACAGGAACTTGGCTCTCCCTCTCTGGCTGTGGAGTCAAGCTGAAAGTCCGGCAGCCAGAAGGGCACTGACCTAGGAGGGAGGACTTGGAGCCTGCTTTTTGAATTTAAAATAAAGGTGATTACTGCCACCCATCCCCTCAGGCTCTTGTCCAGGCTTGGGGAGGGGACACAAAGTTTGTCATCAGCTAGGCACAGCTCCTGGCACACAAAAACACTTGCCAGTGTTTGTTTCCTGTCCTTCACCCTCTCCTTTCCCCTTATGTCCTTTGGGCCAGCCACATGGGGAGGGGAAGGGGTTGTTGGGGTTGGTGAGACAGCCCATGTTAGGAGAGCTGTGGGAGTCACAGTTCATCTGCTTCTGTGGAGGGGCCTGCTGCCCTCTCACTTCTTGGCCGGCTCATCCCACAGGTAGAATGGTTCTCCAAGGAGCCTGGGTTTGCTTAGTAGAGTTCTTGTGAGGTGTTGGCAACCAGAGGGGGGTCCTTGCTTGGCCTGATGCCGTGGCCTCCCCACACCCCTGATGGTACTGATCACCCCATTGCCCTCTTTTTCTGGGTCACCCGCAGGAGCAGTCTTTGTCCCTTGGAACGGTCCTTCTCAGCTGTTTGCCTCCATCATGGAATCACGTGCTCAGGGCTTTTCTGAGCTCCCGAGGCATTTCTAGATTTGGACCTGCAGATGTGCAGCTGAAGGCTGGGCCCCGGGGAGCTGGGTGATGCCACAGATCTGGCCCATAACTGCAGGTGTACCTCATCTTACCGTGCTCTGCAGGTACTGAGGTTTCTTACAGATCGAAGATTTGTGCCAGTCCTGGGTCAAGCAAGTCTCTTGGTGCCATTTTTCCAACAGCATTTGCTCACTTTGTGTCATTTTTTCGGTCATTCTCCTAATATTTCAAACTATTTGATTATTTGTTATGGCGATCTGTGGTCAGCGATTACAACTTGCTGAAGGTTCAGGTGATGATTATCCTTTTTTTTTTTTTTTTTAAGCAATAAGCTATTTTTATTTTTGTTTATTTTAGGGAGGTGGGGGAGGGGCAGAGGTAGAGAGAATCTCAGGACCTGGGGGCTGGATCTCACGACCCTGAGATCTGAGATTGTGACCCAGAGTGGGATGTTCAACCGACTGCACCACTGAGGTGCCCCACAGTAAACCACTTTTAATTATTAAGTTATGGTCAGAAGTGGGGGAGGGAGAGTGAGGAGTTCTCCAGCCTGAGAAGGCACTTTGAGACTGAAAAGTGAGCCGCTCCATACCGTTACAGGGATTTATTCAGGGGAGCTTGCTGAGGAGCCAGAGGGCAAGCAGGCTGGCTGGATGACTGGCGGTGCAGGCACCGTGCGGCTCTTCTCTTTCAAGTCGGGACCTCAGTCTACAGCTTTTATGGAGTGAAGGGCGTGGGGAGGTCAATGAGTCCTTCTCTAGTGTGGTGCTGTCTGTGCATCCCTTCAGGGAAGGTCAGAACAAACATTCCTGCATTCTGGTGAGGCAGACGTTACCCACCACAGGGCCTGAAACACACCGTCTGGAGGGAGGGCACTGCTCGGGCACGAACACGGTGGAGAGTCCGGTATGGGGTTGGTGTTGTCAGCACCCCTCCAGGTACACTTGCTGCTTTCTTCAGACAGAATGCTCTTGCGCATGTGAGAGACTATAGGTGCAGTATGGGATGGTATGACTTTTATATGTGCTGGGAAACCGAAGAACTTACTTGGCTAGTTTTATTGTGATATGTGTTTCATTGCAGTGGTCTGGAACCAGACTCGCAATGTCCCAAGGTAGGTCTCTATTCCTCACTCACTGGTGTGTCCAGGCATCCCAGGGCAGCGGCTGGCTGGAGCCAGGCCAGGAAGACTGTGGAGGGTTGCAGGAGAGGGATGGATGTGTCCTCAGGACTCACATGCCAGCAGGTGGGCAGAGAGGCCACCGCCAAGAATCCTGGGATGCTTTCTGTAGTGGGGGATGTTTGCTAGTGGGGGCCTGCTGTACCTCAAGAGAGGCATTCGCATAGAGGATTTCTTATGCCGCGATTCTGGGCGACTCAGGTCGTCTTTATGGCCTTGGTCTTCTTAGCCCTGCAGGGAAGTGGGTGTGGGTGTGGGTAGGGTACTAAAATAACCCTTCTCCAAGGCCTATTCTGGCACTAGTGGTGGAAGATTCTAGATGCGAGGCCAAAAGGAATAGATCCTGAAGGCATCCCGAGAGAAGGTCCTGGGATGCAGGAGCGTCAGGGCATTTGCATTTCCACAGTTATCATGGCACTGGGGGGCGGTTCCGTCTGGGCATCCTCTCACTTTGGGGAAGAAGACACCTTGCTAGCTTTTGCCCCGGCAGGGGTCAGCAGGGGTACAGCCAGCTGGGGATTTCTAAAGGTGGAGAGAGTGTCCCATCTGGGGAGCTGGCAGGACAAGGTTAAGTTTCTTTCTTCTTTCTCTTTAAAAAAGATTTTGTTTATTTGTTGGAGATAGGGAGAGAGAGCAGGAGCAGGGGGAGGAAGAGGGAGAAGAAGCAGATTCCCTGATGAGCAGGTGGTGGGGGGTTGCTCGATCCCAGGACCTTGAGATCGTGACCTGAGCTGAGACAGACACTTAATCAACTGAGCCACCGACGTGCCCCAAAGGTTAATTTCTAGATTGCCTGTCAGGACATTTACCGCGGTCAAGGGTGAGGGAAAGAAGGTCCCACTCATATGCAGTATGAAGTAAATTTGGCTTCTCTGGAGGACCATTTGGCAATGTCTAGAGAGAGAGAAAGTGTTCCTAGCCCTTGATTCACCCATAGGTTTGACTCCTGTAGGGCACAGAGATTCACCGTGTGTATGGGGATGTTCATGATAGCATTGCTTAGCGTTTCAAAACAAAACCAAAACTGGAAATAAAATGTCCAAGGATAAAGAGCACTCTGGTACAGTTTCGGTCCAGCCTTGTGAAGGATTAAAGCAGCGATTCAGAAGGCCTGGATCTTGGTGTTCATGCGATACAGTCCTCAAGATAGAGATGAAATGGGCCTGGGACAGGAGTTGGCAAACCGGGGCCAAGAGGCCAACTTTGGTCTTGTTACCTGCTTTTGTGCTTTTGTATGGTCTGTGAGCTAAGAATGCTTTTTTACATTTTTAAGTGGTTGAAAATTAAAAACAGTATTTGGAGACACATAAAATTATGTGAAATTCAAATTTCAGTGTCCATAACGTTTTTGCTGGAACACAGCCCCATGTTTATCTAAGTATTGCCTAGGATTGCGGTCTCGCACCTACAGAATCGAGTAGTTGTGTCAAAGCTGTAAATAGTATCTGGTCCTTTAGAGAAAATGTATGCTGACCGCTGGCATATTGAATGGTTCCTTTTATATGTTCACATATCTGAGTTACTGCCTACACATTTTCCTCTGGAGGTTGTCACCTTTGCGTGGGAAAGGAAGGTGGGAAGGGAGACTTGGATTTTGTATCATTCTGTTCAATCTTCGTTTTTTAACCTCTGTGTATATTTATTTTTAAAGTCAGTGGGACTCTTGGTGGGAAAATTATAGAACATTCTTTGTAACTTTATGCTTTTTTTTTTTCTTTTCTTTTTTTTAATGCTCACTGAGAAAAGGAAGTAGGAGAAACAAGGCCTGGTTTGAGGTTTTCCTCTCTTTCTGGGCAGGGGCTACCTGCCTGCCCTGTGGTCCTGTTGTGGAAACTGGTCTGTTTAGCAGTGCCACTCTGAGGCATTTACTTAGGTTTCTGCTGGTTTGGCCAGCCCCTTCGGTCCCTGACCAGCCCCTCCAGGGAGTGAACTCTGTATTCTGCCTTTTGAGTTCCATTCTTGAGAATTTTCTCTAGGTGGGGAAGGGCACAGAGGGATTGGCAGCTCAGTCCTGCTTGAATGGCAGGAAGGACTGTTGAGACCAGAACACTAGCTCCCCCAGGAGGCCCACTGGGAGGCTGATGGAGAATGGTTTTCCCCACAGCGCCTGGTGGGAAAGGGCAAGAGGGCTGGGACGGCATAGTGAGCTGGATGGGCCCCTTGAAGGCCTCGTGGTTTAAATGTCTCATGGCTCAGACGAGGAAACCAGGGCCAAAGAGGAAGAGGGATTTGCCCAAGACCTGCCACCCTCCCTCCCTGAGCCAGTGAGCTGGCAGAACTGGTGGTTGGGGCCAGGTTTCTTGACTCCTGTCAGCAAGTGAACTTGAGGAGCTGGGATCTGGAGCATAGGCATTCTGTGCTCAAGCTCATCATGGCTGTGAGGATGAGAGTTTCCAGGACACTGTGGACTCTTACCTGGTTCACCTTGCTTCACGGTCAAGGTCATAAATACCGCACCTACTTGTCAGACTGAGTCCTTGCTGAGGGGAGTGTTCGTATCTTACCAGCTGTGTGTAGGCTCAATAAATGTTTGACAAGTCAAGACATCGGGCACCTGGATGGCTTAGTCAGTTAAGCATCTGCCTTCAGCAAAGGTCATGGTCTCAGGGTCCTGGGATCGAGTCCTGTCCGTGGGGGCTCCCTGCTCAGCAGGATGTCTGCTTCTCCCCTTCCCTCTGCCACTCCCCTCTGTGGCCCCCTTGTGCTGTCTCTCTCAAAGAAATATCAAAAAAAAATTTTTAAAAGATTTTTTAATTTACTTATTTGACAGACAGAGATCACAAGTAGGCAGAGAGGCAGGCAGAGACAGAGGAAGCAGGCTCCCTGCTGAGCAGAGAGCCTGATGTGGGGCTTGATCCCAGGACCCTGGGATCACGACCTGAGCCGAAGGCAGAGGCTTTAACCCACTGAGCCACCCAGGCGCCCAAGAAATAAAAATTTAAAAAACATTATGAGCTGGAACATTATGAGTTGGGACACCCACTCAGTCAACCAGAACCCCTCAGGAATTTTTTAATGAGGCCTCCTACTCCACAGCTCCCCACCCTATGTGCTGACTCCTCTGGGCACCAAGAGTCCTTTTTCCTAGAGTATACCCACCACCCCCAAGCTCAGGTTCGTGCCAGCGTCTGGGCTGGTTCCCAGGCTCTGGGCACAGCCACTGTCCACACTGGTCAGCTTAGTGTTAGAGGCCTCTGCTGTGTATGCTAGCCCAGAGGCCTGAGTCACCAGAGCTCCAGGTTCCTTGCCCTGTGGCAGTGCAAAGCACTGCGGGTGCTTCCTCTTTGGAATCCTCCGAAGCCCCCATGATGCTGTCATCTCCTGCCGTACTAGAAACACCTGCTCTTTTTGGGCCACTCAGATGGAGGTTCCAGCTGTGTCTCTCCTTTCCTTATATATGCTAGAACTGTGCTATCTAATATAGTAGTCATTAGCCACATTTAAATTATTAAGATTAAATTAAACCGGGGCGCCTGGGTGGCTCAGTGGGTTGGGGCCTCTGCCTTCGGCTCAGGTCATGATCCCAGGGTCCTGGGATCGAGCCCCGCATCGGGCCCTCTGCTTAGCAGGGAGCCTGCTTCCCTTCCTCTCTCTCTGCCTGCTTGTGATCTCTGTCTGTCAAATAAATAAATAAAATCTTTAAAAAAAAAAAAAAAGATTAAATTAAACCAAAACTTCAGTCCCTCAGTCATATTAGCCACACCTCAGGTGTTCAGTAGCCACATGTGGCAAGTGGCTGCTGTACTGAGCAGCACAAATGTGACATGTTTCTGTCACTGTAGAGTTCTGGTAGATAGTCTTGTAGAGAGCTGGTTCTCACCTCGGGCAGCTCTGTGTCCCAGGGGACATTGGACTATGTTCAGGAACGTTTTTGGTTGTCCTACTTGGACAGGGGTGCTACTGGGTCCTGGTGATAGTAGTTAGGGGCCAGAGATAGGGTGGGAGGGGGAAGTTCAGGTCATGGGCTTTGTCTCATCTGATGGCTATGAAAGTGCTTTCATAGTCCCTTTGGTTGTTCCTTTGGTTGTCTGCCCCAGAAGCAGCCTGGGCCAGACTAGGCCTGACAGTAGATACAGAGGTATCACTCCCAAATCTGTTTCCATTTCTCCCTCCTTGATTCTCCAGGAACCGCAGATGGGATTGCTAATGTACCTTCAGCAGAGAAAAGGAAATGCTGCCAACTGGTTTCTGGAAGGAACGTTATAAATGCCAGGCCAAATGCAGACAGCTTATATGATAAGGTCTGGCCAAGCCTTGGTCGTGTTACACAAAGAAGTTCAGGTTTTATTTATTTTTAAAGATTTTATTTATTTATTTGACAGAGAGAGATATCACAAATAGGCAGAGAGACAGACAGAGAGATAGATGAGGAGAAGCAGGCTCCCTGCTGAGCAGAGAGCCCTATGCGGGACTCGATCCCAGGCCCCTGGGATCATGACCTGAGCTGAAGGTAGAGGTTAACCCACTGAGCCACCCAGGTGCCCCGAAGTTCAGGTTTTAAATATTAGATATTAGGGACGCCTGGGTGGCTCAGTTGGTTGGACGACTGCCTTCGGCTCAGGTCATGATCCTGGAGTCCCGGGATCGAGTCCCTCATCGGGCTCTCAGCTCCGCGGGGAGTCTGCTTCTCTCTCTGACCCTTTCCTCGCTCATGCTCTGTCTCACTTTCTCTCTCTCAAATAAATTAATAAATATTTAATAAATAAATAAATAAATATTAGATATTAAAAACTCTTGGCAGGGTTCTCACCAGGGGACCAAGCACAGAGCTGCCTTTCAGAACTCTCCAGTGTGTGGGAGCTTGTTTTAATCCCAGTCCTGTTTCTATCAGGACCCGTGATGGGTATAAGAAAGCCAAAGCAGGTTCCTGCCCTGACAGAGCCCCTTGGCATTTGCTAGGGGAAGGGTCAGGATAAATGAATAAGTAGTCTGAATTACTTAGTATTTCAGAAGGTAACATGTCCTTTTTTTTTTTTTTTTTTCCTTTTTAAGTATATGTGCTGCCAAAGCGAGTACTCCTTTTTTTTTTTTTTTTAAAGTGTGTGCAAACCCAGGGCCTAGTCCTTGGCTCCCAGGACATTTGGCAGAGTGAATGAAAGTGAAAGAACAAAGCCCATAGGGCTGATGAATTAGATCAAGTGACATCCCTCTAAAACCAGAAAAACGGGCTTGGGCCTGCTGGACAGCACGAGGGTCAAGTCACTGCCAAGAAGAGGTAGCTGCTTCAGTGGGGTCAGGGGACGGGCATCAGGAAGGATTGGCTCATCACATACTCTTCACATTACTCTTGAGGTAAAGACATTGGCCCCAGGAAGCTCCCTGACAATGACTGTGTAACCTGGGAAGGTAGCCAGAGAAGGATGGACTTAGAGTCTGAGGGGAAAAGCTCAGAGGGAAGAGTTTAAGCAGGGGCCCCAGGTGGGAGGCTCACCTAGATCTGTGGTTTGAACTCTCTAGGGGCTGGGGGAGGCTCAGGCCATGAGGGGGATACAGGCAGAGGTGAGAGGGAGGAGGGCCATTACCAAACTGGGAATATTTCTCACTAGCCCTAGGCATAGTCCTTTGGAGAACTGACAGGCAGTTTGGAATTAGGGAAAGCAGGGGAACTAGATCTTCAGGAAGTAGCTTTCAAGATTTCAGAATAGAGGACGAACTGGAATATTCTTTTTTTTTTTAAGATTTTATTTATTTGATAGAGCATGCACAAGCAGGGGAAGTAGCAGGGAGAGGGAGAAGCAGGCTCCCTGCTGAGCAGGAAGCCTGATGTGGACCCTGGGATCGTGACTGGAGCCGAAGCAGATGCTTAACTGAGCCACCCAGGCACCCCTGAACTGGGATATTCTTTTTTTTTATTTTTTTAAGATTATATATTTATTTATTTGAGAGAGAGAGAGACAGAGCTTGAGGGAGGGTGGGTCAGAGGGAGAAGCAGACTTTCCACTGAGCAGGGAGCCCGATTCGGGGCTCGATCCTGGGACTGCAGGATCATGACCTGAGCCAAAGGCAGACGTTTAACCTACTAAACCACCCAGGTGCCCCTGAACTGAGATATTCTTGTTTAGGGTAGTTGGGAAGCTCTTAGAGACAAAAGATAGCGGTGTCCAGAGACCGATGTGTCTATCTGGGAAGCTCTCTGTTGAAGGAGATTGGAAAACAGTTAAATGGAAAGGAAGACATGTAGCTAAAAATGGAGGTGGCCCAGAGGCCACCCAGAGTGAGCAGAAGCTTGCCCTGAAACTCAGGATGACCAAGGGCTGTTACATACATTTGGGAAAGGAACAAGGGGTATGTCCCATTTTGTCTTTTGAGCTTGAAAAAAGCAGGACAAATGGTGATAGAAGGGACTTGAACCCAAGTTGGGCGGCTCATCTCCTGGGCAAATTTCTGTTTGGTTGGTGGCCTGCAGGATGGGTGGGAAACAGCAGAGGGCCTGGGAGCTAGAGAAGATATATCTCCATTTATCAAAAAGGCAAATTATCATATACAGGGTTTGCGAACACTTAGAAAAGCTCTTAGAAACTGGTAGTCACTGGGGCTTGATCAGGCTCATTGAGAACAAGGCCTAACAATTTCAGGGTTTTTGTTTTGTTTTTTTGTTTTTGTATTTTTTTGGACATCAAAGTACTTCTGGGGGGCGCCTGGGGGACTCAACTGGTTAAGCATCTGCCTTCGGCTTAGGTCATGATCCCAGGGTCCTAGGATTGAGCCCCAAGTTGGGCTTTCTGCTCAGTGGGAAGCCTGCTTCTCTTTCTCCCTCCTGCTTGTGTTCCTTCTCTCGCTGTCTTTTTCTCTGACAAATAGATAAAAATCTTAAAAAAAAAAAAAAAAATTCGGGGTTGAGGTGAGGCCCTTATAGAGTCTTAGGATCTGGACCATCTGATGGTGATGTCAGCATGTTAAGCCCTGAAAGATCCCATTTTGGGAGGGTTTGTTCTTGATTCCTTCCCACCTCTCACCCCCACCCCCACGGACCTTAGGGAAGAGCTCTGCTCTTGTCTTTGTTCTGTTCATGATTTGGTTCATGTCTCGGGGTAGGGGTGGAGGGCTCCTGATGGTGGTGCTGGCTAAGAGCGGGACTGAGATGTTATGAACTCTCTGTGGGCTACGTCTCAAGGTGGAATTTACCAGGGAAGTGTGACAGACTGCAGTTGGGACCAGAAGAGTATCTATGTAGGTACAGGCTGGGGTTTGCGGCTTAGCAATGTGGTGAGGAACTCTTTCGAGCTTGCTGATTGTAGACCACCCCCCCCCATATGTCAGCAGGAGGGTGTGGCCTCCGGAAGAGGTGCTGTGGGCTCAGGCTCCACAGACAGACACTCAGTGGGTAACAGGGACATGACTCTCTGGTCCCCTGATCCTGATCAAATGGCAGTAGGGAGGCAGAAGAGATGGCTCCTGTCTCTGACAGGATGGAATGGGAGATTCCATTTCATTTCTTGTCTTTCTTTTTAAAGGTTTTATGTATTTATTTGACAGACACAGTGAAAGAGGGAACACAAGAGGGGGAGATGGGGGGTGGGAGAGGGAAAAGCAGGCTTCCCGCTGAGCAGGGAGCCCAATGCAGGGGTGGATCCCAGAACCCTGAGATCATGACCAGAGCTGAAGGCAGGCACTTAATGATTGAGCCACCCAGGCGCCCCACCATTTTTTCTTCATGTTTTATTTTTAAGTCATCTCTACACCCAACGTGGGGCTTGAACTCATAACCCCCAAGATCAAGAGTCACATGCTCCACTGACTGACCAGCCAGGTGCCCCAGTATATCCTTTTGTTTTAAATGTGTCTTTTTAGACACGTTTTGATATGATTGAGGGTTTTAAAAAATTCAGTATGAGAGTCTGAATTTTGATCAGGGAATTTAACTCATTATATATTACTGGCATAACTGTTATGTTAGGACTTAGCTTCTGCGTCTTAATACCATCTCACATACTTGTCACGTGTTCTCTCTGCTCCTTTTTCCCCTTTCCAATCCTTTATTATGTAACTTGAGTTTTTTGCTGGTTTGAGAGTTACCTGTTCTTCTGGTTACCTCTAACTTACCATTCCCATCTTACCTTGTCACTGTTTTGTGTCTTGAGAGTCTCAGGACTACCTTGCCTCCCTCTGCTTTCCCTGCCTTTGCTGATCCTGTGTCATCTCTCCAGGCCTGGGTTCTGTGGAGAGAAGGCAGCCCTCTTCATCCGCCATCTTGTTCAGAGCTGTCCTGGAGGGGCCTCCAGTGCTCAGTGGGGGTTTGGTTTAAATGACCTTTAAAAAGGTCACTGAGGTTTTGTGCAAGTTCTGGGGATGGTAGATTCTAAGGGAGAGTGAGGGAGAGGGGACCTGTCTGAGAGCTCTCCAGTGGAGCTAGGAATAGCAGACCTTCTGAAGTACCACATTTTGCTGCTTCGAGACATCTGCTTCTGAGTCCCAGCTTCGCTCTATAGGCTGTGTGGAACGCTGTCATTCATTGTTGCAGGACAGGCAGGACACAGATGAGGGGGGCCTCCATGAGACCATAGGGAGGGATGGGGCTACTAGGAGTTGGCATGGGCATGCCCCATCCCAAGAGGTAGCCATGACACAACACTGCCATTATCAAGGAGGAGTGTGGGCTCCAGGGTGTCAGAGTTTTAGTTTTTCAAGAGAAGCCAGGAAATTGGATTTTCTTTGTGAAATCTCCCGATCTGTATATATTGGCTCAAAAATGTTTATAACCTCATGCAGGCCACGAAGCATGTCTGCAGGCTGGATCTGGCCTACGTGCCACATAGGATTCCTGTTCCAGCCAGCTGATGAGTCTGTCCTTGTCATCCTTGACTCTTCCATCTCCTGGATAAATGTCCCCTAGAGATGTGATTTTCTGTGCCCTTCCCCTCCCAGCCACTTCCTCGGAGCTCTTTTCTCTGCCAGCGTGTTAGATGAACACGGCACTTTACAAATAATGGCAACTGGTTAGTGCTGTCCGCACTATGGTGCGCCGTTTTTCACGGCCGTCTAGTCTGCCAGGTGCCTTAACCATTCCCCTGTTTGCATTATGAATTACTTGTGACCGAGGAGTGTGAAAGTAAACGTCATTCTTGCCCCATGAGTGTAGGGTGGACGGGTTTAGTTTTCCTTGAGTCTGTCTGCAAGTAGAGCCCACGAGGCCTTGTTCCTAGAAGTCCGAGAAGGGACTCTGCCTTGTGTTCTCTCTCTGGGGCATGCGGCAGAGACTGTGGGCCAAGCCCCAGCGCCCAGTGCCTTGGCCTGCAGAGGGCAGGGTTGCCGTGTGGGTTAGAGCTCAGGACCTGTAAGCCTTTTTGGGGGTGGCCCCTCTTTGCCCTGCATTCCTTCCTGTCTGCCTCTGCCTCTAGAGCTGAGTGGCAGGAGCCTGCCGCTTTATAGGCACTGGGCAGTTGGTGACTCATTCCTCAGCAGCCCCTCATATAGGGAAGTGAAACGGCCACATCTGGTGGGGGCTGACCTTTGGGTGACATCGGAAGTAGCTATGCAAACATGGGGCTCACTGCTGAGGAGGGAGAAGTCTTTTCCACAGCACTTGCCTGGCCTGGCCCCATGTGGCCTCCAGGCCCGTGGCTTTGGTAACAGTTTCCTTTCCCTTTCCCTCCCCGCCTCCATTTTTCTCTCGGTGACAGCTGGAAGTAGCAGTGGTCACAACTGAGAGAGCCAGACATTTCTACAGCCCCCAGGACATTCCTGTCCCTCTCTACAGCGACGCTGATGAATGGGAGGTCAGTGCATGGGGGCCCCAGGGCCGAGTTCTCTCTACCAACAGGGCAGGAGTGCCCTCCCCACAGCCTGTGGTCCCAGAGGCCAGAGCAGACGGACCAGGCTCACGTCAGTGGTCAGGGCCCTCTGGGCAGAGGCAATGAGGAAAACA
This sequence comes from Mustela nivalis, assembly GCF_964662115.1. Taxonomy (NCBI): domain Eukaryota; kingdom Metazoa; phylum Chordata; class Mammalia; order Carnivora; family Mustelidae; genus Mustela; species Mustela nivalis. The sequence goes on from NC_139025.1 coordinate 116,913,817, forward strand.
TCTGTCTAGCTTCTGGCCTGCGGGAGGCCCGACGTCTCCTCCCACCCCAGGCTGAGTTCAGCCCTGGCCCTGGGCCTCAGGTTGAGTGTCCTTGTACTTATCTGGGCTGATGAAACCACAGAGGAGCTCTGTTCCCACCACCCCTGTCCACGTGGCTCCCAGTGTCAGGGCTGTCGAGAGTGCCTTGCTTCCCACGGCCGCAGGGTTTTGCCTCTGCTCTCCCGCAGAGGGCCAGGCACCGCCGGCTCACCAGACATCGAGTGTGGGCCTCACAGGGGTGCCCTGCCAGGCATTTTTAAACATTCTCAGCCTAGAACATTTCTGGCTGGCCTGTCTTCTCCACCCCGCCCCCTCCATTCTCGCCGCCCCAGAGCCCTTCCCCTGGCTTGGACAACCCAAGCATCCGCCTCAAGCAGACAGGCCAGGAGTTCCCTGCCAGATGTCAGTTCTCTTGAAAACCAAACCATAAAGGGAATAGCTTGGAGAGACAAGGGGCGTTTGTTTCCTTGGGCCTGGTTTCTCTCAGGCTGTTGGCTCCACAGCCAGTGCTCCCCAGCATAGCTGTGAGAGGGAACAGCAGTAGACTTGGGCAGGCCTTGCCCAGGTGGTCTCCCATGGTTTCCCATTCAAGTTTCTACCTGGCCTCATTGCCCCCCACCCCCGCCAAGCTTTCTCCCTCTCTCCCCCATTTCCTTCCCTCTGCCAGATGTGGAAGTGCCGATCCGACCCTGTTCTCCACATTGACCTGCGGAGGTGGGCCGACCTCATGCTGGTGGCTCCTCTTGATGCCAACACGCTGGGGAAGGTGGCCAGTGGCATATGTGACAACTTGCTTGTGAGTGACTCTGCCTTCCTCCCTCCCTGGGCCTCACTGGTTTGCTGAGCTGTAGACTGCCTTTGTATGGGGTTCTTGCCATGGAATTCTTTTTATGGTGGGCTGATTTTCCCGGGACACTGTCCCCTGGACTCTCTCCCCTCCACCTGGTGTCAGCGTGTTCCAGCTAGTGGGCAGACGGATGGCCTCAGCTTGTGTGTGCTCTCTGAGGGGGTCTACCTCTCACCCGCCCCTTGGTGCTCAGCTCTTCTCCCTTTGTCCCTCATTCATGTGCTGTCCTCGATGTGCTCTTCCATTGTTCTCCGTGCCCAGCCCTGCTGCCTGTCCCACTTGGCCCTGTCTTCTCCCCAGGATCTGGATATCCACATGGGGAATCTGATAAGAGTGTTTACTTCCTCATGGATCTCTTGTACACACTTATCTCTCCTGTAGCATTGGCCACAAGGCAGAAATGTGGTTTTCCTGTGTGTTAGGGAAAGCTTAGAGGGGAAGGAGAAGAAAGGCTGGATGAGAGGAGCCAGCTGATGGCTGGTGGTGGAGAGGAACAGAAGTCCAGCTGCACAAAGTGGGGATTGTCATCGGCCTGAGGGACCTCCAGGAAGCCGTTGTCCTAAAAGGCCTGTTTATATGATCCTCCTGGGAAGAACTAGGTGTGTGATCTCTCTCCTGCCTCCTCTCCATTATTACCCCGCTTCCCTCATTCATTGAGCGGTTCCCTAACATGAACCAGGCCCTGTGATTGGGGACACACAGGACACGGGGCTCCCAGTTTGGAAGGAGAAGGCTTTTGGTTACACATGCAGGTGAGAAGGGAGTATGCTTTGGTGTGTGTGGTACAGTCTTTAGTGACCCCAGGTGGTGCTTTGACAGTGGACACGGCTGGGCATATAGTAAGTGTTCAGTAAATATTTACTGTATGTAGGAGGTCATCAGTCACTCTGCTTTGGCAAAGAGCAAGGAGATTTTCAGAGTTCAGTAGAATAAAGAAGTGAATAGTGAAGCTGGGTCAAAATGTTGGGGGTCTGATAGGAGGTTAGTCTCCTTGAATGCTAATTGATGAGTACGTAAGGCACTTCTCGAAGAATCTGCTAGTGATTGAAGCGTCATTTGAATAAGAGCCCAGGGTGACCAGAAGAAGAGTGACACACAGATTCTGCAGCCAGGAGCAGGGGTAGGGGAGTACAGAGAAGGGCGAGTCTGGGGTCAGTATTATTCAAAAGGCTTCCCAGTGGGGCTGGTGCATGGCTGACTAGGCAGTTGGAGCAGGGAGGCTCCTGGCCACTTCCATCTTTGGAGGCCTGAGTGGTGTGTGCCCTGCACCATCTCAGCAGGTCTGCAGGCTTCCCACCGGCCGGTCAGCAGCGGCTGATATGATGGAAGTACACTGACCTCTAGGAGGTGTGCCCCAGGCTGACTGGCTCTCGGAGGGCTCTTTTCTTCCCCTGCAAAGCTTTGCTTCCCTTTTTCCTTCAAAGCTGCTCCCTGCTCCATGAAATCTTCAGGGCTCCCTCTTCCTGAGTTGGCTGAGCAGTGTTATATGTTCCTAGGACCAGTCCCCAGGCCATTTGCCTCAAAAGGTTTCACTTGAAGGCATACATATTTCAAGGAATTACAAATCCCATGGTTTATTTTATTTTATTTTTAAAAAATTCTATGTATTTGAGAGAGAGTGGGTGAGAGAGAACAGGATTGAGGAGAGGGGCAGAGAGTGAGGGAGAAGCAGACTCCTCCCTGAACAGGAGCCCAGTGTGGAGCTCGATCTCGGGACCATAGAATCATGACGTGAGCCGAAGGCAGACGCTTAACCGACTGAGCCACCCAGGCGCTCCTCTCATAGAGTTTAAACTGTCATCCTTGCTCTATGGCTCTGTCCTCAATCAAAGATGTTTTGTCCTTTTATCCTTGAAAACATGACCCTGCTGCCCCCTTCCATCAGATCCCCTTTCCAGTGTCTAGAACCCAGGGTACCGGTAGAGCGTGCTAGGTGTGAACCTGTGCGCCAGGCCTCTGGGCCCTTGGCGTGGGTGAGGTGTCTCTCTAGCCAGCCCTCTGGCCTACTCGGGCCCTGGCCCCTTCTTTGTGCTAAATAGCCAAGCAGAGGGCTTCCTGGCTGGCTCAGCTGGTAGAGTGTGCAGCTCTTGATCTCAGAGTCACGAGTTTGAGCCCCACGCTGGGTGTGGAAATTACTAAAAAAAAAAAAAAAAGCCAAGCAGAACCAGAAAGAGGAGTGACTTTCCTGGGTCACCAGTCTAGCTGGGCACTTGTCTCAATCGGGATCTAGGCCTTCTCTCCTCCCAGGCAGCTTCCCAGGGGCAGAGCTTGAGGTACTGATTGAGCAGAACACTGACCAAACAGAAGTGACCATGGGAACTGTTGCCTCCTCTCATCCCTCCTGCTGCCAGAGGTTCAGACGAGCTGTGGTTTGTCCGGGAAGGGCTGAGCTGCAAGGTGAGGTGGGAAGAGCTAGAGAGGCGTGGAGGTATTGGGTTTGTCCTCTGGTTGTTGGTGTGCTTTGCTTTGACGACGCTTAGAAACCCCAAGCCAGCCCTGACCACACTCCACACGCAGAGGGGCTCCTCTAGGTAAGTTCGTTTTATAGATGCGGCAGGTGGCACAGGGCCAAAAGGAAGTGGGACTGAAACTGTCCACTCAGCCTGGTTGCCACATTGAGACGACTTGGTGGGAAACAGACGCTGGTATCTGGGACTGCACAAGCAGCCAGTCCTGAGGCTGCAGGCCATCCCACTTCCTTCCTGTCCCTAGGAGAGGGCCAGGGCACTGAGAGGGGCAGGCATCGGCTCGGTCCTGCTCATGGCATTGTTTTCTGAACTCCCCCCACCCCTTCCCACATGGGCTGCACTTCAGGGAAGGGGTGTGCTGACCATTGTCTCCCCAAGGGGCCCACAGCTGGGGAGGGGGTACCAGAGCAGTCAGGGCATAGGGGAGCACCCTCCTGGGGGGCCCCAGGGCTTATTTCTCCCCCAGGCAGCCCCTGGCCCAGGGAGCCTGTGCTTATAGTAGTAATAGGAGCTACTGTCTTGGGAGCCTATCCTTGATGCCAGGCCCTGCATGAAGAGCTTTAAGCATTTCCAGCCTCTGTCCTCACAACCACGCAATGAGGGGGGCATTTGCAGAGAGGAGGCTAAGACTCCCAACCTTAAATTACTCCTCCAAGTTCTCATGGCTTGAAGTGGGAGTAGATAGCACAGTCGGGATTCGAACCCAGGTCTATGTGATTTGGCAACCCACTGAGCAGGCGGGTCCCACTCACAGCTTCTCTGGTGTATGACTTGGTGAGATGGCCTGGAACTCGGGAGGTAGTGAGGCTGTGTGGGATAATGGCAGATCCCATGGGGTGGCATGCAGAGTTCTGTGCCCTGGATTGTCTCCATGGGATCTTGGGGAGTGCAGCTTTTCTGTCCGGGACCCAGAGCAGCTTCCTTACAGGGTCATGGTGAGGTGCGTGGGGTACTGCGTAGAAGAGGATTTTTGTCACGTTCAGGTGTTCTCACTGCCCAGTTTTAGTCCAGCCTCGAAGTAGAGCTGGTGTTGGGGTGGATGGGCCCCAACCAGTGAGTAGTCTGGGCCTTTGCTTTGGGGGTAACTGCTGACTGGGCTGGCTTCTGTCTGGGAGGTGTGTCCCGCAGTGGAGAAGCCTTGTGCTTTGGCTCGGAGAGAGCATTCTGCAGAGGAGTGGGGGTCTGCGTGGAGGTGGCTGGGCTGCTGCGAGGGTTGGTGGAGGACCTTTTCTGCATCAGGCCCCGTGCCAGCACCCATGGGGAGGTGGAGAGGCTGAGGAGACATGAGATTGGCGGACACGGACGAGTCTCACCCAGTCATCCCCGGCCCATGGCTGGCTGTTACCCAGAGGATGGTGGGTGGGATTGGGAGTGCTGGGGAGGGGTGGCAGGCAGAGCAGCAGGCACCCGCCTGCCACACCCCGGCCCTTCTCCACAGACCTGTGTCATCCGAGCCTGGGACTGCCGCAAACCCCTGCTCTTCTGCCCGGCGATGAACACCGTCATGTGGGAGCATCCCATCACTGCTCAGCAGCTGGGCCAGCTCAAGGCCTTCGGCTATGTTGAGATACCTTGTGTGGCCAAGAAGTTGGTGTGTGGAGACCAAGGTGCGCACCTGGCCAGGCTCATAGGCCCTCCCTGTGGCCCTGGGTCGCAGAAGGGCTCAGCTCCAGGGTCAGATCTGGGTCGGCATCGCAGTCTGTTGTGACCTTGGGCAGAATTGTTCTCTGGGCTCAGTTTTCTTGTCTGGGAAATGGAAGTCATGATTCCTCTCAGACTTGGGAGGATTAAATGAGATGTCAGGTGCCTGGTGTCCCTGGCACACTGCCCGTATGCAATTCTGGACGGTTACTGCGACTCTTCCCGGGGCCTGACCTGAGGGTGCCTCAGAAGGGATTAGATGGGTCTGGCTCCTGCAGACATGGTCCTGGCCTTCAGTCATTGGGCTTTGGGTGGAGTGCTCAGGCGAGCATTGAGCAGGGTGGCTTGGGGCTGGGCCCTTGCCTTAGTCTGCAGGCCATAGCAGAACCTTACTCCCTAGGTCTGGGGGCCATGGCCGAGGTGGGCACCATTGTGGACAAAGTGAAAGAAGTCCTCTTCCAGCATTGTGGCTCTCAGCAGAGTTGAACCCAGGATTTCTGTCATGTGTATCGCTCTGCACTCAGCGTGTTTTCAGGCCAAGTTTATGAAGAAGGTGGACATTGGCATAATATGGTGAAGACTCCTGTGTTTACTGGGGGGTCTGGCCTGGTCCTGCTCCAGAGCCTCCCTGGGGGCCTGACTGGCCTCAGGTTCAATGAGACCAAAGGCCCAGGCCCCAACTTCTTTCCAGCTGAGAGATGCCTGCTTTCCAAGACCCTCCTTACCTTTCCCTGCGATTGGCACAGCAGGCTACTGTATGTCCCTGTGCTCTGGGAGGGGGACTGAGGGATGACGGAGAAACCGTGGTTCTCCCTGGTGCCTGGGAGCCGCTTCAGCTCCTTGGTGGGCTGCCCCGGCACTGTGCAGTGAGGGCAGCCTGTGATTGGCAAGACACTGAGATTCTCCATAAACCATGCGGTGAGATCGGTGGGGCAAGGGGGTTGCCAACTGGGGAATAAAGAGTGACCTTTAGAGGAGTCTGTGTCCTTCCTTTACCTCTGTCTTGGTCTCGGAGCTCAGGGGCATTGCTTGGTGTGGCTGGGGAAGGGTCAGGGCTGACAACTGACTGGCGTGTCTTCCTGCCAAGCTCATATGGGTGGTTGAGGGCTCAGAAGCCCGACAGACTCTAGTTGAAATCCCAGCTCTGCCATGTGTTAGCAGTGGGACTGTGGCTCAGGGCCCAGCCTTTCTGACTCTGGCTTTCCACATCTCGGTTATCCTGCCCTAGTGGAGTTGAGAGATTAAACGAGGTTATGTGTACAAGATACCCACCTCCCTGCCTCTTACATAGTAAATGTCAACTAAAGGGAAGTTAAAGCCAAATACATATCATACCACTGAGCTTTGCTTAACATTTACTGAAACAGATCCTCTCATTTTGGGAGAAGTAAAATCCCCAGCCCTAAGCTGACGGGGCCTTTATGCAAATGACAGCCACACAGCCGGCAGGGTTGGAACCTGCCCTTACTTCCTGATGTCTTTATCAGCTTTGTTGCACCTGAGACTGGGACCTGGGTGTCTTGTGCCTCCCCTTCAACCCCACCCCGTGGTACACAGGAGTGTGGGAAGTAGACTCCGGAGAGAAACATGTTCTGCCCTAGAAAACCCCACCACCCTGTCTCTGACCTCACGGCTGCCTGGTTGCTGCATTGGGGAGAGGCTTGTGTGCCTATTTGGAGCTGTGGTTGGGGCTGGCTTCCTGCCTGCCGGGCCTGGGGGGTGTGTGGGCACTCCATGCATGTCCCTGGACCCCTGAGGGTAGAGATTAACCTTTGAGGGGCACCAGTAAGCCTCCTGGCTGGGACCAGGGCTTCCAGACCTCCACGAGCCTTTATCTTGACTTAATCAAGTGACCCTTTGCGATAAAATAATCCGAAGGCAATAAAGAAAATCCACTTCAAAGCGCACACCAGCCTCTTTGACAGGCTTGAAGTTGGGGGATGGGGAGGGCCTGGATAATTGAAATCCAGAGACAATCCAAAAGTCGTTCTTACAGTGGTTCCCAGCATCCCTTGTGTCCACATTGCCCTTTCTTTCCCTCAGCAACCTATTAATGAGTAGTGAGGCTCTCCAGGTTTAACAAACTGCTACGGATTTACTGAGTGCTTACTGTATGCAAAACCTTGTGCCGGGCACTTTAGGGAAGACAGCTGCCCAGCAGACCTGCTACACGATGCTGGTTCTTGAGGGCCGTAGGAGCAGCGAGGCTGATAGGCCTCTAGATGGCACGTCTGCAGGCAGCTCTGGCTTCTCAGAGCGGGACCGAGGAGGTTGTTGGCTGGAAGGAGAAATGTCCCCTGTGGACTTGGGCCAGCTGGAGGCTCCATCCCTGGGGTGTGCCACTCTGTCACGGCAATCCTGTATCCCCGTTGCACATTTTGAACTGGGGTTTGGATGAATGGCCTGGAGCTGGGGCTGAAGAGCCCTGGTGTCCCCTGAGCCCCTGACGCTGGAGTTGAGAGAACAACATCAGGCTGCTCCCGCCTGGTCCTAGCTGCAGAGAAATGAGGGGCACAGCTCGCCCCACCAAGAGTCAGAGCTCTGAAAGTGGTCAGCGTAGAAGTTAGAAATATTTCTCAGAGAAGATGCTAGTTTCTCTCATTTTATTGAATTCTGGAAGTTTGGCAAAACTGAACATTTGGGTCTGAAACTCACACTCTCGTTCGGCAGCCTGGAGCTTCTCTGGGCTGCTGTGGCTACTGTGGGGTGAGAGGCGCAAGTCTCCAAGCCAGGGCCTGGCCCCAAACTGGGCTGCATCTAGCTCTTCTGTGATCCTGTGATTTCTCCCCACTGCTTCAGGGTAAGGCCCTGACTTCTGGGCCATACTCAACTTGGCCTTCCATGAACTGGCCCCTGCCTACCTTTCCAGCTCCACCCCTGTTACATGCCACCATGCAAGGCTCCCCATCCTCTTCCCGACTGGGCTGCCTTGACAGAGCCCTGTTGCTTCTTACCTTTGCACCTGCTGCCACTTGGCCTGGCTGACCCCTGTTCTTCATCTGGCTGACTCCAGGTGATACACTCATGCCTCGGATATACCTGGGTGCCACCTCTTTTGGAAAGCCTTTCCTGGCTGGCTCAGGCTAGATCGAGTGGTGCTTGCCCAGGTTCCTATGGTGCCCCCTCTTCTTTATTATAACACGGAATTGCAATTGCCTGTTTACTTTGTAAACAGGGATCTCCTGGAGGGCAGGAGTTGGCCTGTTCCTCACAAAGCCTGGTATGTCATTCCAAGCTTGTACTGACAAAAGATGTGTGTGTGTGGTGGTGGGGGGAGGGGCAGTCCTCCTCTCTGAGAAAGACAACCTAGGAGCGATAAAAGCAAAGACTGATAAATTTGCCTACAGAAAAATAAACAGTTCCACCTAGCAGTAACCCAAAGGCAAGGTCAAAAGACAAACATAAGTGGGAGATTATCTGCAGCTCATATAACAAAGGACTAATTCCTCTAAGATATAAAGAGCTATATGTTGATTCCCAAAAGACCAAGAATACAAAAGAAAAGTGAGCAGAGGATAAAAAGATCAAGTCCACGTGTTTATCCGCATGCACACACATAAACGCACACCCCCGACAAGGCTCTTAAATGTGAAAAGCTACTCCACCACATTCACAGGGAGAGTGATGCAAAGCAGACTGCACCCCCGTGGAGGTTTCCGTCTGTCAGATTGGTGAGGGTGAGGGGACGGGCACCTGCTACCTCAATAGGAGGTCTGCAGGTTTGCTACAACCTCGCTTGAGAACAATCTGGAAATATCCATCAAAATCATGTATGTCCTTTGCTCTTTCACCCAGCAATTCTACTTCCAGGGATTAGTCCCACAGATAGGCTGGCATATAGGACATTATGTCTGAATAAGGCTATTTATTGCAGCATCGTACAAGCTGGTAAAAGGCTCGGAACACCCTTGCTATCTCACAGCTGGAGACCAGTTGCATCAGTTACAGTTGCCCCTACACAGGGACGCTACGCAGCCACAAGGTGAGAGTGAGGAAGCCCTCTAGGTGCCCCATGGGATGCCGTCCAAGACCACGTTGCTAAACAGAAAATGCGAGACGCAGAACAATGTCTGTTGCATGCTAGCTTGTGTGCAAAACAAGTGAGGGGCGGAAAGGAGGCTGTGTTCCCATTGGCTTGCAGGTGCATTGAACACCTATGGAAAAATAAACAAGAAACCAGTCAGTCCATTGTTTGGCGCTTGGCAGCAAATGGTGGAGAGAGGTGGGAGACCAACTGCATCTTAAGTTGTGAGGCAGAGTCTATTACCAACCGCAGAGGCAGTAAATCCACACATTTTAGGAAAGGTTCCTTCTGTCCTTCATCCAGAAGTTCCTAAAAATGACTTGGCAGAGAGTTAATGCAAAAGGCTTGGCAGGGGCCTCTGGAGATTTCCATCAAGGCCTCTGGAGTAGGAATGGGTCTGTTTTTCCTGTCATGAGCTCATAGAGGACCCTGGGTGCTCCTTAGGATCCTCTGAGACCCCTGGTTTCAAGCAGCTTATGGTCTTATGGGAAGAAGACCCAAGGCCTTAAAACAATCAAATTACCGTTAGAATTGAACGTGAGACTCAGTGTATGGCTCAGAATTGAGAAGTAGGAAGGCTGGGCCTGTTGAAGGGTGCAGAGCTCACGCCCATGCTTCCTGGAGGACGGGGGAAGGGACAAGAGGACAGGAAGGCTGGAGACGTGCTGCCTGTGCTTGATGTGGGACACCTGGATAGGAACTTGGGCTTCCGGGGCTAAGGACCTGGGGAGGTTCAGAAGGGAAGTGAGGAGAACGGGGGAGTGTGACAGAGGTCAGCTGCATGGTTCCCAGGACAGACTGGAGGACTGAGATGCTGGAGTTGGGGAGGAAGCCAGACACTAAGCAGGGGAAGCTGAAGGCCTTGGCCAGACCTGTGGTTCTAGGGAGGAAGGGGGTACAAAAGTGAGTGACGATGTGACAAAAATCTAGCAGGATTAGAAAGCGTAAGAACCACTGTCCTGTGGCTGGAGGGTGTGGGGCTGGGTTGGGGGGGCACTTAATGACAACTGTGTGTGTGTTGCCGCAAGATTTATTACCAGTCCCCCGTGCCACCCACTAAAAAGAATTTTGCTTTGCTTACCACAGTTTTTTTTTTCCCTCAGGATTGTTTAGTCTGCCCTCATGGTTCCTGGGCATTCTGTGGTGTGGAAGTAGGAAAAACAGACGGAGCCAACAGAACTGAGGAGATGGGAAGAGAGGGGCAGGGAATCTTGCTTTTCGTGTTGTGTCTCCTTTGTGAGGTAAATTCTGGTACTGGGCGAAGGGGGAGAGAAATTAAAGCCCAGAGCAGAGACTCGATGAACTCCGTAAGGAAGAGTGGAGAGAGGCCTGAGTGGAGGGGGTGGCAGCAGAGCCTGGGAGTTGGGGTACAGTTTGCGAGTTGGCATCACAGTCTTTGAGCTGCTGGGGAGTGTTCAAGAAGATGGAGGTGTTTGAGGAATGTTGCTGAGGATGGTGAGTTGGACACACGTCAGAGGTCTTCAAGAGACCCAAATAAGGATTGCGGTTCCTTTTAAATTCCTTGGCCCGTGTGTGCATTCTGAGTGGGACTGTGCAGGACCGAACCACCTGGAGCCCTCATTCTATCTGGGTTACGTACGTGGGTTACGTGTTCCCTGTACCGTTACATTGATTGATCTCGTTCCACCGTCCTGACACCCCAGCTTCATGATGGAGCTAGCTAGACTAACCCACCTTACAGATGGGACGGTGAGGGTCCCCCCAGCCAGTTTCTCTCTGCCCAGGAGCCACCTCCGTGGAGGCCGTTGCCGCAGAACCAGCGCTACCCCCTTTGTGAGCGTGTACTGCGCCAGGGTTCCTTGAAACGCTCCGACTACCACACACCACGACTACCACCAGATACCTGTTTTTTTGTTTGTTTTAGTTTTTTTGAGTTCCAATTTAGCAGCTGCCTCATTACCTTTTTCCTCCCATATCTTCCTTCAGACATACATTGCGGTTTCTGGGGCAGCACAAAAATCTGAAATGTCACGCAGATGCCTCAGAACAAAGAGGCCCGGAATCTGATCCCAGTGACTGACAGGTTGTTTACACCAGAAGCTTCCTGGTGGAACCAAATCTTCCACAATCGTCAAGGCGGTTTTGGTACTACCTGGGGCAAGGCAAGGATCGGGCCAGAGCTGCCAGTGGTCTAACAGCAAAGGAATGTCAAGAGTGGGTGGGTGTGAGGGCAAGAGGCACTGGAGACTGGGGCTTTGGGGCCTTTGGAGGACGTGCTGCTAATCCAGCTATGATCTGAGACCGTGTTATTCCCTTGGTGCAACCGGCTCGTCTCGTGGTGGCTTTATCCACTGAAGTTACACAGTTACCCTTTGCCTGCTGACCCAGATAGCAGGTCCCCGGGGATTGGAGGCCCAACAAACTCCCTTTTGGGCCTCTGGATTCCTGAAAAAGTGGGCAGAGTTCAAAGGCGCCCTTACTCCCTGTGGATGAGGGCTCAGAAGCAGCCAGCTCAGGCATGCACGTGGAGAGGAGAGGCTGGGGTGCCCCCCAGAGCCTGCAGGGGAGCTTGGGGGTGGGGGTGAGGATCATTTCTTGTGCTCTCGGAAAGAGCACAGCTTGGTAGTTCATATGTCACCTGTAACTTCCACAAATCTCTCTCTTGGCAGGGGAGAAGTTGAGCTCTGGAGCTCTGCTCTTGGGAAATTGGCATGACGGGAACTGGGGAGAGAAGGCCCTTGGAGGGAACTCCTGCTTCTATCCGGCCCCTGGCCTGTGCTTTGCCTTCCTTATTTTGTCCTTCTCACCATCCTTCAGGATAGGCATTGCTTTCCTATTAAAATCAAGAATCTGAGGCTCAGAGGGAACTACAAACCGAGATAAGTCCTCTCAGATGGGAGAGCCAAGTGGGCGCTGTGTGCACAGGCTGGGCCCGTGTTGGGAATGGGAAGAGGTGCTGGTGAGCTCACTTTGTCGTCTAGAGTGAGCTCTTCTGAGGGGGTAAGAAGGGACAATGAACACATCAGGAGCACTGGCATCAACAGGGGCTGACCAGGGTAAACCAGGGCGCATGGTCACCTTCCACGCAGAGCTGCAGGAGGAGGGACTGCTCAGAAGTGACTGCCACCATTTTTACTGTAACCCTCATGGCATCCCTAAGGTGGGATGGTCCAATTGGCAGATGTTAGCCCCAGTTGGCAGATGAACACACTGAGGCTTGACTTCCTCAGGGATCCACAGCTTTGAAGTGGGATAGCATGGGTTGGCTCTAAGCCCTTGCTGCCTCTCAGGCCTAGAGCCCTTGGAGGACCCAGACGACGAGACCCGCTGGAGGAACAGCAGGTGAGTGAGGGTGTGGTGGGGGGCTGGGACAGGGTGGAGGCCCCAAAGGCTTCGGTAGCATTCCCTGGTGGTCCTGGACCTCCAGGGGAACAGTGGCTGAGGCAGGGAATTTCTGAGGGGGAAAAAAGTCTTCACTGAGTTGCCCCATTTCTACCATTGGTGAACAGGAACACCGAGGACTCCTAGTGTATCTCTTGGAGCTAGGACTGGCTCCTCCGGGCTACGGGCTCCAGCTCTGTCCTTCTAGGACTCCCAGAGAGACTGTGGTCATCTGGGATGCAGGAATACTTAGGTCATGGGGCAGAGGGTGGGTCCGATCATGCATGGGGGGAGGGTTTGTGAGCCTTGTGGTTGGTTCCTCCTATATCCACCAACATGGCTGGTCTCCCAGGAGTGGGTCAGCAGCAGACATGGAGAGCCCAGGGCAAAGGTCAGATGGCCTTTGCAGACCCCTGGGCATGTTGCATCACAGGTGGACGGGCAGGGCTGGCCTCCGGTCATCTGGCTGCACCGACCACGCCGCTTGGTAGCACCCACGCCTGTGTGGGATTGCAGGCTGGCAGGGCTGACCCAGGAAGGGTGGTCCTTCCCTTAGTGAGGACCAGTCTGTCTGGGGCAGGTCACACAAGTGCAGCAGTCTGAGGACTCTGCAAGCCAATGTTGTGTCATCAAAGGCTGATCGGGTTTCTTCATTCATTTAAAAATTAAAAAGAAAAACACACACAAAAAAACAAATAGACTTTACTTTTTAGGTTCACGGCAAAGTTGAGTGGAAAGTATAGTGAGTTCCCGGGTACCTGAACCCCAACACATGCCCAGCCTCCTCCCATTATGCATCTTTCCAACTTTGTGTCCAGACACTGTCCTGGCCCAAGGCCCAGCCCTGACCTCAAGACACTTCCAGTTCAGTGAAGTAGACAGAAGAGCAGATAGACTAGCCCAGGGCAGGGGTAAAGGGTGGGAGCAAGTAATCTTGGGGTGTGAAGGGGGCTCTTACTGGACCACCTGCCCAGCCTGCAGGGGTGCTCTGATGAGTGAGGAGCTCTATAAGGAGGCTTTCCAGCGCCGGATTCTAAGAGTAGGGTAGGCATTAGCAGAGAGGTCCAGTGGGGTGGGCAGAGGCGGGGTGCAGTGTGTGTGCAGAGGCCTGGGGCTGGCTGGCCCATCTGACCCTGACTCTGGATCTGGCTTCGAGATTGGATGAGGTGGGTGGAAGCAGGAGGAATCCCACCCTGCAGAGCCTAAAGCAAAGGGGTTTAGTTTGAGAAGGAAGGGTCCAGGCTGGCTGGAGCAGGCAGCAGGGGCTTACCAGTATAGCCTTTGGAAGGGTCTGTGAAAACTCAGCTACCGGGTTGTGCAACTTGTGGCTTTAAATGTGTCCTGAAGATGCTTCAAGCATTCTCACTGATGCCTCAACTGCAAGCCCCTTGAGGACAGAGTCATTTTTCTGATGGCCCATGGGCCAGTGCCCCCCTTCCCTTCCACCCAGAAATAGCCTTGGCCAATAGTCTCATCTCACAGAGAGGCAGCTAAGACCCACCAGGCACAAGTCTAGTTCATGTCAGTGTTTCTCCATTTATCCCTGGTGGTGGTTCTAGGAAAGGGACATGAGAAAAAGGAAAACCCCATTCTTTTTTTTTTTTTTTTTAAAGCTTCTTATTTATTTATTTGACAGATCACACGTAGGCAGAGAGGCAGGCAGAGAGAGGAAGAGAAGCAGGCTCCCTCCTTAGCAGAGAGCCCGATGCAGGGCTCAATCCCAGCACCCTGGGATCACGACCTGAGCCGAAGGCAGAGGCATTAACCCACTGAGCCACCCAGGTGCCCCAGAAAACCCCTTTCTTTTTATTTATTTATTTATTTTTAAAATTTTAAAAAAAAATTTATTTTTTATAAACTATATATTTTTATCCCCCGGGGTACAGGTATGTGAATCGCCAGGTTTACACACTTCACAGCACTCACCATAGCACATACCCTCTCCAATGTCCATAACCCCACCCCCCTTCTCCCAACCCCCCTCCCCCCAGCAACCCTCAGTTTGTTTTGTGAGATTAAGAGTCACTTATGGAAAACCCCTTTCTAACAGAGCAAGCTGACAAGGCACAGAGTGGGCAAGGACGTGGACCCCTCGCCCCAGCAAGCCTGAGGCACAGCCAGAGTCCCCTGGCCCCCAGAGTCCTCTGCGAGGGGCATCGGTCAGGCCCGGGGTAGGTGAGGGTGCCCTGTGCAGCTGGGGCTCCGAGCCTCTGCTTGCTTGCTTGTTCAGCAAATGCAGACAGTCCGGTGTGCCCTTTCCCTGTGATCCTGAGGACAAGGGGGCTCTGAGGCCATCTGACAGCAAAGATAGTCCTGAACCAGAGTAGAGAATTCCCAGAGCAGTTCTCTCCATGAGGACAGCCTCTTCGCTTCCACCACTGCTTTGGGCCTGCAGCAGAGGGGTCCCTGCATGGGGGACAAGGACCTACCTGTTGGAGGTCCGAGGCTGTGCCACGCCCCTCTCACCTGTGTCCCACCAAGGAGACTCGTGTTCTGAGCATCGTGTGTTGGGTTCTTTGCCCCCATGACTATTTCATCTGTCATCCTGTGAGGCGGATACTGTTACCATCCCCATTTTACTGGTGAGTAAACTGAGGCTCAGAAGGGAGAAGTGACCACCGAAGGCATAATCTGGTTGGTGGCCATGCTGGAATACTTCCTCTTGCTCCGGCTGGGCAGGATGGAGCAGTGTGGCAACAGAGGGGCTCGGCCTAATCAATAACACTGCGCCTCATTCATTCATTCCCTCCCTCCATCCCTCTTTATTGTACAGACACCTCCTGCCAGGCACTGTGCTCAGCGTTGGGGGTGGGCTACTGAGAGGAGCAGAAGCAGATGTGCTCCCTGCCCTCAGGGGCTAGCTATCTAGCACTAGAGATGGACCTTTATCAGATACAGAAGAGGAAACCCTCTGATAAGGACCTAGAAAGAAAAGTACAGAACCCTCTGAGAGTGGTAACCACAGGGCCTAATTTTGTGAGGGCGAAAGGGAGGTTTCAGGGAAGAATTCCTGGAGGAAATGAGCAGAAGAAAAATGAATGGCCAATAGTTAGCTGGGGAAGATGAGCCAGAACATTTCAGGCTGAGGTTACTGGATGTGCAAAGGTAGGAAGGAGATGGCTAGCTGGGGAAACTGAAAGAAGAGTCATGAATAGGGCAGAGGGCAGTGAGCGAAGGTGGATAGGATGGGCAGAGGTCCAATGGGGCAGGGTCTGGGGGGCCACAGCAAATAGCTGTGGGAAACTGAGGCAGGCACCTGTGAAATGAGAGCTTCCTCTCTTTGCCATGAGCAAAATGAAAACACAACAGTGCATGTAGCTTCCCCAAAAGTTTGGGCTGCATTAATAGTAGCATAAGATGCAGATCAAAGGAGGCAATTGTTTCTCTTTTTGACCTAGACTGCACTTGAAGGGTTGTGGTCCTTTCAGAGCCCTCCCTGTCCAATATCTACAGGAGAAGAGCCAGCACACTGAACAGGTGCACAAAAATGGCTGGATGTACAGAGAAGAACAGCCTCTGGGGACAAGAGTGTGTGCTAAACCTCTGAGGAATCTCGTAGAGACTAAGTTCAATTCCATAGAGAGTAAAACATCCTGGCACTTAGGTTTATGAAATGCAGAGTGAGGTCCTGTGAGGCACTGAGCCTGCTGCCCTGGGGGTCAGAGATGTGGAGAGGGACCCTGCTTAGCTTAATGGGTGGTCTATGTACAGTCCTTAGTTCTGATTCAGCACAAACTGTCTGCCCTCTCCCTTCCACCTCTGAGTTGGAGACCCACCACACATGTCCCCAGAATACAGGGTCTTGGGCCAAGATGGTGATGGGCTGACCACAGCTAGCCCGGGGGCAGTGGGGGGCCTCTGGGTTTGTGCTATTTAGATTGCTTTGCAGAAACCAGACATTGAGGATGGTGGTGGTCTTAGGCCTATGGACTGCTGCTGGTCGATACCTGGCGTCATTTCCCAGGGCCTCTCTTTCGGAATCCTAAATATCTTCTGGTACCCTGGGCATTCCAGTTGTCCGTCACATGATCCCCACTCAATCAGAATCTACGAGAAGCCAACAGATCCCTCCCCCACTTCCCCATCAACCGTGTGCATACTGAGTCTTCTCAGAACTCCCCTGTTTCCCAAAAGAGAGGGTTGCTGTGGCTCTCATACCCCAGTACTCTCACTCTTGATCCCTTCTGGCTTTGACATTCTGTTAGTCCCCAGCCTTTGTCTTCTTTCTTGACAAGAGCTCCAACCTATGCCCTTAGCTCCTTCCCACTGCCGCCATAGCCTCCACACCTGTTCTTGCTCATGGCGCTGCCACCTGCCTTCTGTTCCCCACTTGGCTTGTCTGCTCTCTGCTGAGCTCTGGGGCTGGGGGCAATTACAGTCATTTGTAAATGAAGTGTATATATCTTCAGTGTACAACTTGATGGTTTTTGCATGTGTGTACACCTGTGTAACTACCATCCCGATCAAGCTAGAGACCATTTCCAGATCCATCCTCTAGGCTCCTACTGTATTATTACTGGACACTTGGCAAGGGTTGCCTTTTATTCCAGCTAGCTGGAGGACAGGAATGTATCCTCTTTACTGTTTTTGCCTCATTCCACCTGGCCTCTCACAGAGCCATGCCCATGGGAGATGCCCCTTGAGGCCCATTAGATGGAGGGGCGTAGTTGGCCAAGCATATCTCAATATGTGCCCACTTGTCCTTCCGAAATGTGGGAGAGATGACAGATGAAGGATGGAGTCACTGGAGCGCCGGAGAACCCCTGAGCCCCAAGTGTGCTGGTTCTGATCAGGTGAGCTGCCATCCCCAGGATGACGTGTACAGGTGTGCACGCACACATTTGCACCTAGGGTGCAGGTGTGAGGAGCTTCTTGTGTGGAATGCCCTTCCCAGAGGGCACCTGCTAGAGCATGGAGCTAGCCAAGTTCCCAGTCGGGGCCCAGAGAACTCTGGCTTGAGCACTCACCATGGCTGATTCTGAGAGCTGAAGAAATAGGTCCAGACCCAACTCAGAGGAGACTTTGGATGCCTGGTGCAGAATCCCCTGAGGGAGGTCAGAGGGCATGGATTCTCACTTGGAGGCCAACACTTCCCCTGCTGTCTACCCTTCCTCGGGAGAGCCTGTCCCTTTCCTCCTCTTAGTTCATAACCTCGTTTGGGAGATGGTGCCTGCAAGAAAATAGAACCTGGGCCTGGGCTTGAGCAGTAAAATGGGGACAGCAGGAAGAAGTTGGAGGGAAGAGGGGAGGCAGGGCAGCATAGGTAGGTGGCACATGAAGTCCAACTGCTGTCCTGGAAAAGCATATCTCCAGACTGTTGAGACTTGAAGATGTGCTCCTTATTCTGAGACACAACTCTCTAGTTTTTGGGGAACAGAGAGGGACCTCTTTTCTGAGGTCCAGATGCCAATTGTGGTTGAGGGTCTTGCCCTCAGGTGGTCTCTGCGTCCCTCAGACTGTATGATTGCTATTTCCCTTTTTTTTTTTTTTAAGATTTTATTTATTTATTTGACAGAGAGACCGTGAGAGAGAGAACACAGCAGGGAGAGTGGGAGAGGGAGAAGCAGGCTCCCGCTGAGCAGCGAGCCCGATGCGGGGCTCGATCCCAGGACCCTGAGACCATGACCTGAGCTGAAGGCAGAGGCTCAACCCATTGAGCCACCCAGGCGCCCCTCTCATCTTTTTGACTGTAGTAAATATGGGTCTCACACAAGGCTGGGGGACACTGGGTGAATCTTGGCTTTTATGTAATATCTGTTACTTAAGGGCTCAGTGCAGGGCTTGAATCCCAGGTCCACCTGACACCAAAATTTGTCTTATTAACCACTCTGCTTAAGGCAGCATGATGGCAAAGTCTTATTAACAGGGGTGGCCTGTCCCTCCATAATTGGTAGAGGCGTGATCATGAGCATATGATGTCAGATAGGAAAGGAGGGAGAAAATGAGGAGAACTGCGCATCAGTGCTCAATGCAGATGGTAAGGATTAACTAAACGACCCTAGATCAATTTGTGAATGGGAAAAGCTGGGATCTGCAAGGGTGTATTATTATCCTTATTTTACTAGAAGAGAAACTGGTGCTCAGGGGATTTACTCAATCAGAGTCAAGAAGCAGGAAGATGTGGAGATGTGACTGACTGCAGAAATGGCTCACTCTGTCCTCCAAGGAAAGTGATCTTCAGGTGCCATGAACACACCACCAGGTTGGGATGTTTAGCCCCAAAACAAAGAGCCATAATCTCCAGACATTGGAGGGAAGTCTTAACATGTAAGAGAAGCCAAAACAACAGGAAAAAGAAACTTAGAAACAGAGATCTTAGAAATGAAGATGCTGCAAAGGGCAGAAGAAAACCTCAAAGAAACTATCGATAATCTCAGAGAGACCAGAAGAAATATGGCATCCTGAGGTGCCTGGGGGGAGCAGTCGGTTCAGTATCTGATTCTAGGTTTCAGCTCAGGGCATGATCTTAGGGTCCTGGGATTGAGCCCCTAGGTCAGGCTCTGCACTCAGCTTGGAGTCTGCTTGAGATTCTCTCTCTCTCCCTCTTTGCCCCTCCCACTCTTGCTGTCTGTCTGTCTGTCTGTCTCTCTCTCTATATATATATTGCTGTATATTGCTATATATAGATGTTGCTGTGTCTGTCTCTCTCTCTCTCTCTATATATATATATATTGCATCCTGAAACAAAAACAAGATGCCACAAGGAGGGGAAGGAGAAGTAAAGCTAAGTGATAGAAAAGATAACCAAGGAAATCTTTCAGAAAGTCAAACAGAAAGAAACAGCAACAGATAATAGAATACAAGAGATACGAAAATAAGATCAATCTGAGATTGACTACCTGACTGATTCTGTTTCCTGAAAGAGAGGACAGAGACAACTGTGGGATGGAAGATAGATATATACATATAGTTACATATCTTATATATATAGATAGATACCTTGTATTTATATTTATGTGCCACCAAAACCCACAATAAACATTTTCAGATCAAAAGTCCACTGACTGGGGTGCCTGGGTGGCTCAGTGGGTTAAAGCCTCTACCTTCGGCTCAGGTCATGATCCCAGGGTCCTGGGATTGAGTCCCGAGTCGGGCTCTCTGCTCAGCAGGGAGGCTGTTTCCCTTCCTCTCTCTCTGCCTGCCTCTCTGTCTACTTGTAATCTCTGTCAAATAAATAAATAAAATCTTAAAGAAAAAATAAAAGTCCACTGACTAGGGCACCTGGGTGGCTCAGTTGGTTAACCATCTGCCTTTGGCTCAGGTCATGGTCCCTGGTCCTGGGAACCAGCCCCACATCGGGCTCCCTGCTCAGTGGGAAGCCTGCTTCTCCCTCTCCCACTCCTTCTGCTTGTGTTCCTTCTCTCACTGTGTCTCTCTCTGTCAAATAAATAAAATCTTAAAAAAAAAAAGAAGTCCGCTGACTATCCAGCACAGTAGATGAAAACACAACAAAGCTAAACCTCTCACCAATCTTAGAACACCAGGATTTAAGTGATCTTAGGGACATGATTTCTGGAATGATGACAAGCACTCTGCAGATCCTCTCCCTAATAAAACAACCATAACTGATGAAACTTAATCAGAAAATGAAATTCTTTAGAAACTATTCTAAAGGCATACAGCAAAAAAGAAACATTTATTCAAGAAAATCTACTAAAACTTGGTAAGAAGACTAAGCAACTGTGGCATTTGAGCTGACTTGCTTCCTTCCTCTCCCCTCCCAGCTCATTGTATGAGAAGCTCTATCCTAGGCAGGGACAGCCAAGAACACAGGGTTCTTGTTACCTTTGTCTCCCAGTTGAGGGCTACTGTATCTTCCCCGGGGGTGACAGACCACCGACATTTCCATTTCCCCTACCCCTGTGTTGCAGAAGTTCTAATCCAGAAAACAGTAGCTGAGGGGACTGGGGCTTTCTACCTCAACACATCCTCAACTCATAGGGTGGAAACTCTACCCCAAGCATGGCAGGCTGAGAATATGGAGGCCCTGATCTTCACCCTATTTTACTCATAGAATGGGGTTTCCACACTAGGAGAGGGCAGTTTAGAAAGCCAGATGCTAACCCAGCACCCTTATAAAGGAAGAGTGTCACCCCAAGACACACACTTCAGAGCAGTGGCACAGAGGTTTTGTACAGGGAGGGAGGAAGGCCTTAAGAACAGAACTCTGATTCTCTCCCCAAGGAAACTGACTTTACATGGACTAGAGAGTGGAGAAATTCAAGCCTGTGGATGCTGTCAAACACAATGGAGATATTGGTGGTAAGCAATAAAGAAAAAGCTGGTACCTCCATGAGAAAAACAAACTATTTAACCAGCTAGAAGTTTGTCAGAGAGAAGCAGAGACCCTTGAGAAGAGCCCTTCTGTGTTTAAAACAAATCTCAATGTTTAGCCTTAAAGACAGCCCCTGCAAAGGGGCTTAATTTAATCGGATTAGACTGTGAAGCAATTTATGCCATAGGTGTTGTTGAAAATGATAGAATAATCAGTCAGCAATTAGTGGGCAGGATACCAATAGAGACAAAAGTCAAGGAAAGTGACAAAGCCCTCTTAAAATTACTCCCATCCCAAGGTGACAGTGCACATGCTCAAGGCTGTGCCTTTGGGTGTGTCATCAGACCATGCACACTGCAAAAGAAATACTTTTCAAAATAGTCCAGCCAAATCATAATAAATAAACAAGCAAACTGCAAGAGGAAACTCTGTGTTGGATTAGAGGCTAGTATCCAGTTGTTGCAATATATTATGTAAAATGTTAATGCATTTTTATATTGCTAATATACATTTATGTTATTATATAGTAAATTTTAAAAACTACAGTTTTCAACAGAAATTATGAGACATGGAAAGAAACAGGAAAGTGAGATTAATACACAAGAAAAAAAGACCAAACAAAGATTTCACAAGGGTCATTACAAATTATGTTCAAAGAAACAAAGGAAATCCTGTATATGGAAGTAAAAGAAGGTATGATGATAATATCTCATCAAATAGATAATATAGCTAAAGAGATAGACATTACAAGAAAGAATAATATAGCTAAAGAGATAGACATTACAAGAAAGAATATTCTGAAGTTGAAAAATATAAGAACTGAAATGGAAAATCTGCTAGCAAGGCTCAATAGTAGATGTGAGCTGACAAAGGAAAGAATCAGCAAACTTGAAGATAGATTGGTAGAGAATATGCAATCTGAAATAGAGAGAGAAGAAAGATTTAAGAAAAATGAACATAGCTTTAGGGAAAAAAGGGATACTGTTAAATGCACCAACATAAGCATAAGAGGACTATCAGAGGGGAGAAAAAAAACAGAACACAAAAAATATTTGAAGAAATAAAACTTCCCAAATTTGAAGAAAAACATGAATTTACACATCTAAGATGCTTAATGAACTCTAAGTAGGATAAACCTGAAAAGTCCACACATACATTGTGTGTGTGTGTGTGTTTTAAAGATTTTATTTATTTACTTGAGAGAGAGAGAGCATGAGAGGGGAGAGGGTCAGAGGGAGAAGCAGACTCCCTGCTGAGCAGGGAGCCCGATGTGGGACTCAATCCCAGGACTCCAGGATCATGACTTGAGCTGAAGGCAGTTGCTTAACTAACTGAGCCACCCAGGTGCCCCCCACACACACATTGTAGTAACATTTGAAAGTTAAGGACAAAGAAAATCTTGAAAAAAGTAAGGAAAAATGACTTGTCATGTGCCAGGAAACCCTAATAAAGTATCAGCTGCCTTCTCATCAGATACAACAGAGGCTGGAAGGCAGAGGAACGACATATTCAAGATGCTAAAAGGGAAAAAAAAAAAAAAAAAAGAGACCTGTTAACCAAGAATCTTATATTAGCAAAACTAACTTTCAAAAATGAAAGTGAAATAAAGACGTTCCCAAATAAAAATTGAGAGAATTTGTTACTAACAGACCTATCTTATAAGATATACTAAAAAGGAAGTTCTTCAGCCTGAAAGCAAATGAACCCAGAAAGTAACTTGAAACCATATGAAAAATCAGAGTGCCGGTGAAGGTGATTATGTAATTATAAAAGACAATATAAGTGTATATTTCTTCTTCCTTCTCTTAAGTAATTAAAAACAATTGTATAGAACAATATGTCTATAATTATATTATTGGGTCTATAACATACAGAAATGAAATAAATTTGACAATAAGAGTAGAAAGGAGGTAGGTGGAAACAAAGCTGTCCTGGAGTAAGGAAATGACAACAGGTTGCAACTTGGATCCACAGGAACAAAGGAAGAGATCAAAACTGGCAAATAACAAACTCTATAAATATATATATTTGTTCTCCTTCTCTCAGCTTTAAAAAACATACAAATATATAAATGTAATAATTTCAACAATGTAGTGTTGAATTTATAACTCAGACTTTTATAAACACATAATTTATACATATTTTAACATATTTTTTTTAAAAGATTTTGTTTATTTATTTATTTGACAGACAGAGATCACAAGTAGGCAGAGAGGCAGGCAGAGAGAGAGGAGGAAGCAGGCTCTCTGCCGAGCAGAGAGCCCGATTTGAGGCTCGATCCCAGGACTCTGGGATCATGACCCGAGCTGAAGGCAGAGGCTTTAACCCACTGAGCCACCCAGGCGCCCCTAAATATTTTAACATATTTATAACAGTAAATATATAATATATAATAGCACAAGGAAAGGAGCTGTATAGGAGTAATGTTCTTATATCTCACTGTAATTAAGGTAGAATAAATTTGAAATAGATTTTGATAAGATGTATATGGAAGGGCCCCTGGGTGGCTCAGTTGGTTAAGTGAGTGCCTTTGGCAAGTCATTTTCCTGGAGTCCTGTGATTGAGTCCCACATCAGGCTCCTTGGGGATACTGCTTCTCCCTCTGACCTTCTCCCCTCTTATGCTCTCACTCTCTCTCTCTTTTTCAAATAAATAAATAAAATCTTTAAAATAAAAGATGTATATGGAGATCCTAGAGCAACTACTAAAAAAATAACTAAAAAATATAGTGAAAAATTATTAAAGAAATTAAAATGTTACACTAGAAAGTATTCATTTATGTAAAACAAAGTAGTAAAGGAGGAAGAGAGAAATAAAAATGTTAAATGTGTAGAAAAAAGTAAAATAGACATAAATCAATATATAAATCCACATAGTGTAATATAAATATAATAATATAAAATAAATAAATATAAATACCATAAGTCCATTAGTGTAATACATGTCAATATTACAGCTATAATCAAAATTTTAAAAAGTCACTGAAGGGGCGCCTGGGTGGCTCAGTGGGTTAAAGCCTCTGCCTTTGGCTCAGGTCACGATCCCAGGGTCCTGGGATCAAGCCCTTCATTGGGCTCTCTGCTCAGCAGGGAGCCTGCTTCCACCTCTCTCTCTCTGCCTGCCTCACTGCCTACTTGTGATCTCTGTCAAATAAATAAATAAAATCTTTAAAAAAATTTTAAAAATCACTGAATTTTACTGTATATCTAAAAAGGGGTTTTATGACTGTATGCAAATTACACGACATTAAACTTTTTTAAAAAATTACACTAAATGTGAGTGGATTACACAATCTGATCAAAAGGCAGAGATGGTTATACTGGTCTAAAAAAGCAAGCCCTGGGGCGCCTGGGTGGCTCAGTGGATTAAGCCGCTGCCTTCGGCTCAGGTCATGATCTCAGGGTCCTGGGATGGAGTCCCACATCGGGCTCTCTGCTCAGCAGGGAGCCTGCTTCCTCCTCTCTCTCTCTGCCTGCCTCTATGCCTACTTGTGATCTCTCTCTGTGTCAAATAAATAAATAAATCTTAAAAAAAAAAAATAGATAAAAAATAAATAAATAAAAAAGCAAGCCCTGCCTAACTCTATGCTGTTTATAAGAGACACACTTCAGAATCAAAGGTACAAATAGATTGAAAGTAAAAGTATGGGTAAAGGTCTCTTGTAAAACAACAACAAACAAATCTGTAGTGGCCATGCTAATAGACACAATGGACTTCGAAACAAAACATGTAATTTTTATTACACGTTTTATTATTATTATTATTATTATTACATTTTAAATAGACATTTTATAGTGATAAAAGAGCCAGTACGTCGGGAAGATGTAAAAGTTACAAACATATATTCACCTGGAAACAGAGCACCAACATACATTAAGCAAAAACAGAATTGAAGGAACAAATAGAAAATTCAGCAATAATAGTTGGAGACTTCAATATCCCACTCTAAATAATGGGTAAAACAATTAGGCAGATCAACAAGGAAATGAGAATTGAACACATTATAAACTCCATAGATCTAAGAGATGTTTAGGGAACTCTCCACCAAACAGCAGAATATATATTCTCAAACGCACATGGAACATTCTCTGATACAAACCATATGCTAGCCTATAAAACAAGCCTCGATAATTGTAAAAAGGTTGAAATTATAAAATGTGTGTTCTCTGACCATGATGGAATACAATTAGAAATCAATAGCAGAAAGAAATTTGAGCATTTCACAAATATATGGAAAATAAGAACATACTCCTTAAATAACCCCTATGAACTAAATAAGAAACCACAAGGGAAATTAGAAAATACTTTAAAGTGAAAAAAATTAAGATATAACATATCAAAACTGGGATGCAGCTATGCAGTGCTTTAAAGAGAAATTTATAGCTTCAAATACCTATATTAAACAACAAGAGGGACATCTAGGTAGCTCAGTCAATTCAGTGTTCAACTGTTGACTTCAGCTCAGGTCATGATCTCAGGGTCATGAGCTCAAGCCACTGAGTGTGGTTCCTGGTTAAGATTCTCTCTATCCTTCCCCTTCTCCCCTACCCCCACTGTGCACTCTTTAAAAATAAGAAAATAAACAACAAGAAAGATCAGAAATCCATAGCCCCACTTTCTACTTTAAGATGCTAGAAAAAGGAGAACAAACTAAACATACAGTGAGCAGATGGAAAGAAATAATATAGAGTAGAAATTAATGGAAAAAAGAGTAGAAAAACAAAGAGAAACCCAATGAAATAAAAAGTCAGTTCTTTGAAAAGACCAATAAAATTGAATGAAACTTTAGCTAGCCTGACCAAGAAAAGAGAAAGAATGCTCAAAATTCTGAAATCACGAATAAAAGAGAAAAACTCACTACTGACCTTGGAAACATAAAGAGGATTATAAGTGAATATTGTGAACAACTGTATGCCAATAAATTGGATGAAATGGGAAAACTCTCAGAAAGACAAAAATGATTGAAACTGATACAAGAAGAAATAGAAAATATGAATAGATTTGAATCAATAATTTTAAAACTTCCCACAAGAAGAGCCCAGGCCCAGATTTCACTGGTGAATTCTACCAAGCATTTGAAGAAGAATTAACACCAGTTCTTCCCAAACTCTTACAAAAGATAAAAGAGGGAAAACTTCCTAACTCATTCTATGAAGCCAGTATTACCCTGATACCAAAACCAAAGATATCATGAGAAAATAAAAATTACAAACTAATATCTCTTTGAATACAGATGCAAAAAAATCAACATCAAAATACTAGCAAACTAAATCTAGAAACATGGAAAAAGTCTAGATTCTTTTGTACATTCTTTTTATTTTTTTTTAAGATTTTATTTATTTAACAGACAGATCACAAGTATGCGGAGAGGCAGACAGAGAGAGGAGGAAGCAGGCTCCCCATTAAGCAGACAGCCCGATGCAGCGCTCGATCCCAGGACCCTGGGATCATGACCTGAGCTGATGGCAGAGGCTTTGACCCACTGAGCCACCCAGGAGCCCCTGTACATTCTTTTCTAAAAAAATCTAGAAACACCATGACCAAGTGGAGTGTTTCCTGGAATGTAAGATTTGCTCAATATATAAAATAAATATATAAAAAACAATAAAATACACCATATTAATAGAATAAAGAACAAAAACCACACAATCATTTAAACAGATGCAGAAAAAGCATTTGACCAAATCCAACATCCTTTCATGATTAAAAAAACACTCAGTAGGGCACCTGGATTATAAAATTCATATAGAAATTCAAGGAATCCAGAGTAGCCAGTCTTGAAAAAAGAGCAAACTTGGGAGACTCACATTTCCTGATTTCAAAACTTACCACAAGTCAATGGTAATCAAGACAACATGGTACTGATACAAGAATAGACATGGATAAATGCAATAGAATTGACAGTCCAGTAATAAACCCATATATCTATGGTCAATTGATTTTCCACAGGAGTGCCAATACCATCAAATGGGGAAAGAATAGTCTATTCAACAAATGGTTCTGAGAATCTTGGTATCCACATACGAAGAATGAAGTTGAATACTTACCTCACACCCTATACAAAAATTGACTCAAAATGGATCAAAGACCTAAATATAAGAGCTAAACCTAAAAAACCCTTAGAAGAAAATATAAGGTAAATCTTCATGACCATTAATTTGGTAAAGTATTGTTAGATATGACACTAAAAACATGAGCAACAAAACAAAAAATAGATACCTTAGACCATCAAAATTAAAATCCTTTCTGCTTCAAAAGGCCATTTTCTGTTGGTTTCAGTCTATCGATAGTGATACTATTGACTAGAAAGGCCCAAGGTTCTTGCCTCAGCCCATTCTACTGTACTGTCCCCTCCACAAACATTTCTCTCTCTGGAGCAAGTTTTGAGGCTGGACTGGCCCTTGTGGGTCTTATTATGATTTTGAGATGTACCTCAGCAATAACCATAAGGGAGGCAGACTCCCCACTGGGGAGGGAGTCGAACTTGAGGCTCAAACCCAGGTCTCTGGGATCATGACCTGAGCTAAAGGCTTATGTTTAATCAACTGAGCCACCCAGGAACCTCTCCTTATCTAGTTGTTTAGCTAGTAGCTACATCATACAGCTGACAGTATGTTTATTCAAGATGGATGTCTTTGAAATGGATGCCTCAGCCATCAAAAGCTTAACACTACAGGCTTATATTACAACAACAACAAAAAGCTTAATGTCAGGCATTTACACTACAAGGACACTATATTAATTTCCCAGGGCTGCCATTAAAAAGTATCTCAAACTATGTGGCTTAAAATAAGAGATATTTATTTTATTTTTTTTAAAGATTTTATTTATTAATTTGTGAGAGACAGAGGGAGAGAGAGTGAGCAAGCACAGGCAGACAGAGAGGCAGGCAGAGGCAGAGGGAGAAGCAGGCTCCCTGCCGAGCAAGGAGCCTGATATGGGACTCGATCCCAGGACCCTGGGATCATGACCTGAGCCGAAGGCAGCTGCTTAACCAACTGAGCCAACCAGGCATCCCGAGATATTTATTTTCTTGTAGTTCTGGAGTCTGGAAGTCCAAAACCAAGGTGTTCACAGAGCCATTCCCTCTGAAACCTATAAGAGAGAATCCTTCTTTGTCATTTCCTAGCTTCTAGTTGTCAATTCTTTGCATTCCTTGGCTTGCAACTGTAGAATTCCAATCTCTGCCTCTGTGATAACCTGGTATTCTCTGACATCACAGTGACTGATAATGGATATAAACTTTCCATGTGTGACTTCACATCATCTTATAAGGACACCATTCATATTGGATTAAGGCCCCTTCTTTTCCAATCTGATCTTGTCTTAACTAATTACAACTACCCTGACTCTTTCCAAATAAGGTCACCACATTCTGAGCTACTGGGGGTTTAGGATTTCAACATATCTTTTTGGAGACCGTAATTCAACACATAACATATACTGTCAAGAAAGTGCAAAGGCAATCTATAGATTTAGTGTTCTGAATATATTATGCCAGTCCTTTCCAGCCTTCCAGGTCTGTGGATAGGTTTGCTGCCAATCCAATATTTCTACCATTGTATGTTACAGGCCTCTTGTCCTGAGCTGTTTCCAAGATTTTCTCTTTGTCACTAAGACTTGTAAGTTTTACTATTAGATGACGTGGTGCTGACCTACATTTATTGATTTTGAGGAGAGTTCTCTGTGCTTCCTGGATTTTGATGTTTGTTCCCTTCCCCAAATTAGGGAATTTATCTGCTATAATTTGTTCCAATATACCTCCTGCCTGCCTCTCTCTTTCTTCTTTTTCTGGGATCCTGATTATTCTAATATTGTTTCATCTTATGGTATCACTTATCTCTTAAATTCTCCCCTCTTGGTCCAGTAGTTGTTTATCTCTTTTTTTTTTTCTCAGCTTCTTTATTCCCCATCATTTGGTCTTTTATATCATTCATTCTCTGTTCTGCTTCATTTATCAAATCCTGCTCCAGTTTTTATTACACCTCATTAATAGCTTTTAAAATTTCAACTTGGTTAGATTTTATTTCTTCTATTTCTCTAGAAAGGGATTTTATTTCTCCAGAAAGGAGTTCTCTAGTATCTTCTATGTTTTTTTTTTCAAGCCCAGCTAGCATCTTTATAATTGTCATTCTGAACGCTAGTTCTGGTATCTTATTAACATCTGTATTGATTAGTTCCCTAACAATCTGCTTCTTGTTCTTTTTTTTTTTTTTTTTCTTTTTTGAGGTGAATTTTTCTGCCTGTCATTTTATCCAGAGAAGAATAGATGAATGAAATAACAAAATACTAAAAGGGTAGAAACAACCCCAGAAAAAGATACACTAAACAAATCAGAAGAGGCCCCAAACTGGAGGTGGGGGTGGGTGGGGAGAAAGGAAAAAAATTATATTATTAAATATATTATGATATACATATATATTTAGACTGGTGAATAAAACAGAGCCACAAACTTGATTTTGGGTACATTTTGGTCTGTTAGAAGAAAATGCCTCCCAAAATTTTAAAGAAAGAAAAACATATATATACAAAATAAGGGTAAACACGATGGATGGATGAAATATGACTGTAAAGGTGAAAATAAAGATTTTTAAAAAGGAATTGATAAGATAAAAAGAAAAAAAAAGGAGAGAATGTGATCCGGCTGGAGACTAAAACAAAGCCATATGCTAGATTTAGGGTATATTTTGATCTGTTACAAAAAAGTGTATCCCAAATTTTTTTTTAATGTTTTATTTATTTATTCGACAGACAGAGATCACAAGTAGGCAGGAAAGCAGGCAGAGAGAGAGGAGGAAGTAGGCTCCCCACTGAGCAGAGAGCCCGATGTGGGGCTCCATCCCAGGATCCTGAGATCATGACCCAAGCTGAAGGCAGAGGCTTAACCCACTGAGCCACCCAGGCACCCAACAATGTAAATTTTAAAAGATTTTTAAAAAGGTATTGAGAAGATAAAATAGTTTAAAAAGGTTAAAATAGGAAAGAGGAAAAAAATTTAAAAATAGAGTAAGAAAAAAAATTTTTTTAATTTAACTTTGAAAGACTAAAGAATCATGGGGGAAAAAGCCATGAATTCTTTGTGTTGTATTCTCCTAGCTCTGAAGTTTTGCAGTTCTCATTGATGGACAAACTTAGTCTTGGCTGGATGTTCTTGCTGATCTTCTGGCATAGGGGCCTGTTGCAGTGATTTGCAAACGTTTTTGCCCAAGGCAAATTGCACCGCCCTTCCAAAGGCCTGGCTAAGTAATCTGTTTGGTTCATTCTCAGGAGCTTTTGTTCCCTGAATGCTTTCCCATACTGCTTTGGAGGGTGGGAATGAAAATGGTGGCCTCCCAATCTCCAGCCTGGAGGATCCGAGAGCTCTGGGCCCCACTCCTCAGTGTGCCCTTGAAGAAAAGCAGTCAATCCCTCCCATCTCCTTGATCTCTGGCTACACTCCATGCTCACCCTGCCTGTGACTGAGTGTTTCTGTCTCTGGAGCATGGCCCCATTTGGAGTCTCCAAACCCAGCAGATCCTGCTGTGCACTCCTGTGGCTCTCCCCCCAGAGAAGGAAGGCGAATCTCCCTGGATCTGCCACTTGTGGGGTCCCTGCTTGAAGAGTAGTGGCCCGAATGTGCCACGGATCACAGTTTAAGGTAACCCGAAGCTGAGAACTCACTCCTCGGCTCCATCTTTGCAGCTGGCTTCCCTGCTCCAATACCTGGGAGCTCTGCCACACTCAGGCACCCCTGGTCTTTCTGTGACCCCACAGGTCCTGAGACCACACTGTCCCCATGAGGTCTCCACCCCTCGTGGACGTCCCTCAGTGGCACAGACTTCTAAAAATTCTGATTTTGTGCTCTACTGCTCTACCACTTGCCGGGAGTTGGTCCCTCCCACCGTGGTCTCTCTTCCTGTGTATATCGCCTCGGATTCACTTCTGCCCTCGTCCTGCCTTCCAGAAAGTGGTTGCTTGTCTGTTCATAGAATTGTTGCTATTCTTTTCTTCTCTCTCCTATTGAGTTTGTAGGTTTCAGAATGGTTTAATAACTATCTAGCTGGATTCCTGGGACCCATTGAAATTTAGGGGTCCTACTCCTCCCCCATCTTGCTTCTCAATAAAGCTATTTTTAGGGGCTCCTGTGGGTTAAGCCTCTGTCTTTGGCTCAGGTCATGGTCCCAGGGTCCTTTGATTAAGCCCCACGTTGGGATCTCTGCTTAGTGGGAAGCCTGCTTCCCCCCTCTCTCTGCCTGCCTCTCTGCCTGCTTGTGATCTTTCAAATTAAATAAATAACATCTTTAAAAAAATAAAGCTATTTTTAAAAATGGAAAGTAGATCCTACAAGAGTCCAGAAAGTGACATCAGATCTTTCACAAATGATCAGGAATCAGACCAATATTAAATCCCTCAAGAGCAACATAGAAACTGGAAGTCTGAAACAATGTCTTAAAGATGCTGAGGGAAAATAATTTTCAACTGAGAATTCTATACCCAACCAAAGTATCAATACAGCATGAAAGTAGAATACAGATATTTTCAGATATGCAAGGTTTGAAAAATTATTTTCCAAGCAAATTTCCTCAAGAAGCGACTAGAGGATGGCATAGAAGAGCATAAATGAAGAAAAAGAAATGGAATCCAGAGAATCCAGAGATCCATTAAGGAAAGAGAAAAAAAGAAGTTTCAGGATATGGCAAAGAAAAATTTTAGGATGACTGTTGTGTAGCTGATCTAGAGAGCCTTTAGTTCAGGTGGAGGCAGGAGAATCAAAGGCTCCAGGAGGGGTGTCTCAGAGAAAAAAATACATATATTTTAAAGGAACTGGAACTGATAGTGAAAATGTGTATTGACAGTCATTTTGTAGGGCTTTTGCAGGATGTGAGAAGGTTTAACTATGGGTCAGAAATATATATATTTAAGCAAAGGAAAAACAAAATGAGTCAATGATTAACTCTGTAGGGGAAAAGAAGTTTACAATGAAAGGAAAGGTAGTTATGGCATATTAGTTGGTTCAGCAATGATAAAGAAAATTTTCAAAATTTAGTGCTTGTGGGCACTGCCCCTGGGCTCCCAGAAAAGCTGTACTTTAACATTTACCAGGGTGAAAAATAACTCAGGAAAACCTCTAAGCATGCTCTCTATATCTGCCCTGAACACATTCTATACATCTCCTTAATTAAAGAAAATAACTAAAAAGGAGCATTTTGAAAAATAAGAACAAAGAATCAATCACTCTGGTCCCCATAAGATTAAATTGATATAGCCCTGCTTATGCTAGAAACTTAGGATAAGGTCTGCAACTTTTGGAAATGTCCTTTGTCTTTTCATGTAAAAAATTATAACCCCACACCAAATGTTCCTTTGCTGGAGCACTCTGCTTTGTGAAGATTGTGTACCTGGGCAGCTGTTCTAACTTGGGCTCCAATAAAACTCTCTTCCTTTTTTTTTTAAATAAAGATTCTATTTATTTATTTTACTGTCAGAGACAGAGAGAGATATAGTACAAGCAGGCAGAATGGCAAGAAAAGGCAGAGGGAGACACAGGCTCCCCGGGGAGCAAGGAGCCTGACAAGGAACTCGATTCCAGGACTGAGCCACCCAGGCGTCCCTTCCTTTTTTTTTTTTTTTTTTTAAATAAATTCTAAAAGCTTTGTTTATGGGGTGCCTGGGTGGCTCATATGGTTAAGCATCTGCCTTCCATTCAGGTCATGATCTCAGGTTCCTGAGATTGAGCCCCGTGTTGGGCTCTCTGGTCAGTGGGGAGTCTGCTTCTC
Source organism: Mustela nivalis (assembly GCF_964662115.1). NCBI lineage: Eukaryota > Metazoa > Chordata > Mammalia > Carnivora > Mustelidae > Mustela > Mustela nivalis. The sequence continues at coordinate 116,946,209 of NC_139025.1, forward strand.
CCTTTTCCTCTGTCCCTCCTGCTCATGTTCTCTCTCTTTCTCCCAGGTAAATAAATAAAATCTTAAAAAAAAAAAAAAAAAGCTTTGTTCATTATGCATTGACAGCAATGAATACTATTTACTGATTCAGAATATAACTAGGAAATGTAGTGTTGTGACATTGAAAGGAGAGGAAAAAGCATGTAAGTGAACTTCATTTGTCATGGTAGGAAGGCCAAAGAGACAGTATCTAAATCGGACCACTCTGGAGATAGCAATAATAGTGCTAAGTACTTCATTGCAGAGCTAAAAACCAGAGGAAATAACCGAATGAATTGGAGTGGTTGCTTTTGGAGAGCAGAAGGGAGTAGGGTAGGAGAGTGCTATTTTTGTCATAGCCCTTTAGCACGGTTTGACTGTCAATGCTTTGCATGTGTTACTTTGGGAAAATAAGAATTAATTAAAAGAGGTATGAGGAGAAACCATGACAACAATAAGGGTCTTCCCTTTTGAGTGTTTCCTGTCCTCTGAAGCAATTTCCCTTTTAAAACCGAGCAAACAGTTCTATAGTTTTTCAATTGTGCCATAAAGTGCATTCCCATCCTCATAAGTGTTCCTGGGAGGCAGGCCTTGATGGGGTTCTTGTGAGGGCCAGGAGAGGGTGCTTTGCAAGATAGGAAGTTGCATGTTGTTTAGATGGTTGATATCAGGCATGACTGAAGGACATATCCTCATTTTACACACATGAAAATAGAGACCCTCCCACCTGCCAAATCACATAGCCTGGGAATGGCAGAGCTGGAGTTCTGACCCCCTGTCCTGTTTCCACTCAGCTGGCATCAGGCTCAGCTATGTCTTGGTGCTTATGCTTCTACTTCTCCCCTTTCCCCCAACTGGCAACCCTTCGCCCTCAGACACTGTCTACACCTTCTGCGGGGGTAATCCTTAATGTGAGGGCCTTGATGTCATCACAGAGAGAGCCCCGATCCCAGTCATAGACAGTCCTGATGCTGGTTGTAGACCGAGCCCTCACCCCTCGCTACTAGCTTCCTTAATAATTGTTTACAACTGAACATGAGCTGGGCCTGGCCTAGAAGACAAGGATGGCTGGGTTCCATCCCTTTCCAATGCTGTCTCAGGGGCAGAGCTGGTGCAGCTGTGGCCTGGCTAAACTCTCTGACGTGGTTTCCCTCCATCCTGGATTAGACTCAAAGCCACAATCCGTGTCCAGTCCATTTCTGTCCCCTCCCACTGCTCCTCCTTGTGCGGGTGGAGGATTGTGGGGCCCATGGTGCTCTCCATGATGAGTCATCCTTGCTCAAAACAGAAGTCTGGCATGGAAAGCATTTTTTATGGCTTCTCTGCTGCAAGGGAGTAAACTCACCAATCAAAATGTTAAAGTACAACCTTGAATTGGCGGTTTCCCACCTTGAACTCTCCACTTCTGTCCCTCACCAAGTCAGTATTTCTCCAACATGATTTCCAGGAGTTGCCAGGAGACTGGCTTGTTTCAGTTGCTGCCCTGCTCTTATTGACAGACACCCTCCTCTAGGTAGTTGGCTAGGGTCAGTTGGGAGAGAAGACTGAGGTCCCAGGAGAGGTCCTAGAGCTGGACAAGTCAGATAATTAGGAAGGACTTCTTTCTGCCCCTTCCATCTGTCTCCCTGGGCCTTCTCTAAGAGTCCCCTGCTGGCCTCAGGGGGCCTTGTGGTCTGCCCCTCTGCCCAAGGCTGAACTTTAGCACCAAGAATCCACACTTTGGGGGCACCCAGTCTGCTCCCAGGTCACTGTGGGATCTTAGGAAAGTATTTCTGCTGGGGACCTCACTTCTTCCACTTTGGTGCAGGAGCAGGGAAGAGTCTTAACAGCTTGCTGACTGCCTTGACATTTTATGACTCAATGATATATCAAGACCATGATCCTGTGCTTGTTCCCCGCTGACCCCTTGTCTTCTCCCTGCCAGGTAGCCCAGACCAGACCCAGCATCTGCCATTGCCCCACCCTGACTCTCCACCCCTCCTGGGCACCAAATCTTTCCTTGAAGGGGAATATAGGCATTGCATCTCTGTGCCTACTGTCTTGGATTTTAGCAGACTTTTGAGGAATGCTAAATGAACGAATGAATGAGTGAGTGAGTGAATGAATGAACTACTTTGAAAGAAACCCCTAAAGCATGTTAGCCTCATTCTGTCCATTATTTAATGGGTATATCTTCTACACTCATGCTATGAAAGGCAAAGTTCATTAAAAACACCACAGCCCAGGGGCACCTGGGTGGCTCAGTGGGTTAAAGCCTCTGCCTTCGGCTCAGGTCATGATCCCAGCGTCCTGGGATCGAGTCCCGCATCGGGCTCTCTGCTCAGCAGGGAGCCTGTTTCCTCCTCTCTCTCTCTGCCTGTCTCTCTGCCTACTTGTGATCTCTGTCTGTCAAATAAATAAATAAAATCTTAAAAAACAAAAAACAAAAAACACCACAGCCCATGAATGTATGAGGCTCTGCCACTTCTTAACAGTTGACACCCTGAGGTCAGGGCTAGGGCACCGAGGGGTGGGGTGGGGAATGGAGGCTAGGTGGAGTGGGCTTGGCAGTTTGTGGTTGCTGCTTCAGGGGAAACCACAGCTGCCTCCTCCTCAGGGTGGTCAGTGAGGCCCAGGGGAAGGAAGGATCAATCACAGGGTGAGCCCCGGCCACTGAATCACCACCCAGAGGAAAACCACAGCTTCAAGAGCCCAAAGGCTTAAGGAGAGGTGGCAGGTGAGCTAGGCGAGAGCCAGCATACAGGAAGTGAGCAATTGGAGAGTCTCCTCACCTCAAGAACCATCCCTGTCCTATCTGGCAGGGCAGAACCTATTATATGCCTTAAGAAAGAATGGCTCAGTCACAGATCTCTGTGTAACAGAGTAAGAACAAGACCCTGGGAAAAGAACCACAGCTCTCTGGTCCCCTTCTCCCTGATCCCCCAGGAAAACGGGGACAATTCTTGAATTTGAGCAAATGTATCTAGGATATCCTCACCTGAAGACTCACAGTCTGCAACTTAGCTTACACAATAATTTAACCATCATCATTACAGTCTAGGGAGCTGCTGTCTGTCACATTGCATTCATCTACTGATTCCTATAATAACTGTGAAATGTCTTCCTCTGTCCATTTTCTTCTTCTTCTTATCTGTAGGAAAATGAAATATTCTGAATTCTCATCTCTGTGTAATGGGAGCTAAGAAAAATAAAAAACAACTATAATGTCTCCAGATTTCTTTTACACGTTCTTAAAAGATGGTCTAATGCTTTGGACCAAGCAATAAGAAAAGTGAAGGAAGGTAGAATAGTAATGATTCATATCATTACTGAATCAAGCTTCCAGGCACCTCCATCATTCTTCTGTTTTCTTATTTTAGTGTCTCTTTCTCTTATTTTAGAGTGTGATTGGAAATAATTGATGAGTGATGAAATAGTTCTTAGGAGGATGAAATAGCAAAATGTTTTAAGACCTAGGAAAAAAAGGGGCACCTGGGTGGCTCAGTTGGTTAAGCACTAGCCTTTGGCCCAGGTCATCATCCCAGGGTCCTGGGATTGAGCCCTACTTTGGGCTCCTTGTTCAGTGGGGAGCCTGCTTTTCCTTCTCCCTCTGCCCTCCACCTGTGCTCTCTCTCTCACTCTCTATCTCAAGTAAATAAATAAAGTCTTAAAAAAAAAAGATCTAGGAAAAATAAAATCAGCAAGTTCAATATGTTTTGTTTCCTTTTCAATGGTGATAAAATTTATATTTAGATTTAGCCAGCTAGGCTCAGTTTAGATAATCCCAATTTTTTCTTTTATGATTTTATTTATTTATTTGACAGAGAAAGAGAAATCACAAGCAGGCAGAGAGAGAGAGGGGGAGGCAGGCTCCCCGCTGAGCAGAGAGCCCGATGCGGGGCTAGATCCCAGGATCCTGAAGTCATGACCTGAGCCAAAGGCAGAGGCTTAACCCACTGAGCCACCCAGGCACCCCTATAATCGCATTTTTGGGGGCAACATCCAAAGCATCAGTCAGGAGGCAGTCAAACATATGCCTTCTTCTCTCCATCTGGCCAAATCAGGGTGTTGACCTGGGCCATGTCAGCTTCTTCACAGCTTGTTTGACCTGATATTTGTTGACCTTGACATCCTCAACAAACACAACTGTATTGTCTTCTGTTTTCTTCATGGCTGACTCAGTAGGCAGGGAGAATTTGATGGCATAGTGGTCAAGCTTGTTTCTCCTGGGGGCACTCTTTGTAGTATATTTGAGCTGCCTTCACAGACCTAGTGTCTTGGGCCATCAGAAGGTAGGTGATGCGTGGATCTTTTCTTCATTTTGTGACTGGACACCTTTCAGCATCACTTCTTGGCCTGCAAATCCTTTCCTTTGGCTTCAGCTTTGGGAGAGGCAGGGGTTTCCTTCTTCACTTTCAGTGTCATCTTCATGAAAGGACAATATGTTTTAGATTTATCAAGGATCCAGTGGATTGATATGGTAATTATGAGAATGAATAAGCTCATTCTATTAAAAAAAATTGAAGTTTCACTTTGGTTTTTGGAAGACCTCTGTGAAAGAATAAAAGTTATAAAACATTAATCCTTATGCATAGTTAGAAATCAAAAAATAAACTTAAAAATTAAAATTGGAAAAAATAAAAAATAAAAATTGGGTCTAATCCCCTGATGGTATACTGTGAATTAAAATGAAATTCCCCCCCAAAAAAATAAATAAAATAAAAATAATAATAATAAAATGAAATTCCCCTAAGGGGATTTAGCTGAAGGTCCACGTCTTCTTTTATGCAAATAAAGAATAGTAGAAACTATAAATTTGACACAAAATGAGACCCCATGAAAATGAATGACAAATGACAAGCAAAAAATGCAAATAAATGAGGACAGTGGTGAAGACCCTGGTGTTTCTAGTAGACAAGAGATACCAAGTTCCTCTGTTGGAGGATAGTTCCAAGAAAGCTGTCCCATTCTCCTTCCAGGGACTCCCCTTTGCCCTTCTGGCTTAGAGACCCAGGCCCAAAGCCTGTTCTCACTTCCTTACTCCCTCTTTCAGCCATCCACAGAGGCGACAGTGGCTCACAGGACCCTAGGGCTTGATACTCCAGGCTCTTGTCTCTGCTCTGACACTCCATTCTCCTTGTTTCATGGACTCTGGCCCCAAAGTGTGGCACTGGGTGTAGGGCACATGGGGTCAAGAGAGGGAGGCATGGTTTATATTCTTATGGCACTTACTGACCTCCTTCAAGGTTTTTCCTCTTCTGTCACAGCCCCCATATATTCAGCTTTTTCTTCCTCATAGCTTCCACAAGTTCATTGTTTCTACTTCATCTTTTAGCTTGCTGGGCATGACCTCTGAGTTCAGACATAGCTTCATGGCCTCTTTGATACTTATCTTGTCAACTTACTCAGCCCCAATTTCTTAAATCCCAAAGGGAGGAACTTCCTACCATGGCAGTGGTCCTTGATTTTAGAGTTGAATTTTCTTTGGTAAACAACTATAAATCCTAAGCAAAAAATAAAAACAGTTTATAGACACTTCACAGCAGCCAGTGTTTGATGGACAGAGGGCACACAAGGTGAGCCCTATATTTACCTAGCTTTCCCCCTGTGGCTATTTCCTCAAATGAGGTGCAGGGAGTTGAACCAAGCAGGAAGTGAGTATCTCACTGTATCTGAATATCTCAGATATTCAGATACAGTGAGTATCTCACTGGGGGGAAATGTATATATATGTATATTTATGTATAATATGTATAATATGTAATTTAAAAATATATATCTGTAATCGAATTTGGATTGTAGGATACAAAAATCTTTGTAAAGATTACCTTTGGTTCCTGGGCCAACTCTTAACCTGCACATGCTCAGAGTGAGGCTTTAAAAGATTCAGCAGAGAACAGCCATTGAGAAGCTAGAGAGCTGGAGAGACTTCAGAGGCCAAATAGTCCCAGAGAGATTTTGAAATGCAAGCCCAGGCAAAGAGGAGATCTTGGTGAATGTACCAGAGCTCCAATTAGGATTCCAGAAAAGCTATGTACCCTGGGAATAAAGAGTAAACTCTAGGAGAAAGGGCAAAACTGAAATGACCACCTTAAGAAAGCCTAAAACCAAATCTCTACAGATGAAGGTTTTCATCAGAATAGTGGTAATGTAACTGGTAATGTATTTGATTTTATTAAAAGATTTTATTTATTTATTTGTCAGAGAGAGAGAGAGTGAGCACAAGCAGGGTGAGCAGCAGAGGCAGAGGAAGAAGCAGTCTGCCTGCTGAGCAAGGAGTCACATGTGGGACTCAATCCCAGGACCCTGGGATCATGACCTGAGCTGAAGGCTTAAACAACTGAGCCACCCAGGCATCCCTGGCCCATTGGTAATTTAAATGCTTACAAGAACACAACCTAAAACTTGTCAGAAGAAGATAATAAGATTCACAGATTTTAAAGTGTAACAACTACAATCAAGAATCACTAGATAGTGGCTCAGTGGGTTGAGCCTTTGCCTTCTGCTTGGATCATGATCTCAGGGTCCTGGGATTAAGCCCCGAATAAGTCTCTCTGCTCAGCAGGAAACCTGCTCCACCACCATACCCTGCCCCCCACCTGCCTCTCTGCCTACTTATGATCTCTGTCTGTCAAATAAATTTTAAAAATCTAAAAAAAAAAAAAGAAAAGAAAAAAGAAAGAAATACTAGATATATGAAAAAGCAGGAAAAAGTTACACAAAATCAAAAGATAAAAGAGGTAATAGATTGAGAGATGATCTAGATGTTGAATTTAGCAAAAAAAAAAAAAGAGAGAAAAAAACAGCTTTAAAATAAGTAAGATTAATATATTGAAGAGAATAAAACAAAGATGGGTAAATGGGTGAAAATACTGAGTAATTTTTAAGGGGGGAGGGGCAGAGGGAGGGAGAGAATTTTAAGCAGGCTCCATGCCCGGTGTGGAGCCTGATGAGGGGCTCAATTTCATGACCCTGAGATCATGACCTGAGCCAAAATCAATCACTTAACTGACTGAGCCACCCAGGTGCCCCAAGATGATGTAAACAGAAACATTGAATCTATAAAAATGAAAAGCTGGAGGTCAAGATACAAAATAGGATATCTGAAATTAAGAACTCACTTGGGGGGCACTCATGGCTCAGTTGGTTAAGCAGCTGACTCTTGGTTTTTGGCTCAGGTTATGATCTCAGGTCCTGGGGTCAAGCCCCATGTCAGACAACACACTCAGTGGGGAATCTGCTTGAGGATTCTCTCTCCCTCTCCTTCTGCACCTCCCCCTGCTTACGTACACACTCTTCAAAAATAAAAATAAATAAATAAATAAATAAATAAACAAATATTTAAAAATTACTGTTAAAAAAAAAAAGAACTCATTGGATGGGTTTAACAGGAGACTGTATACAGCATAAGACAGGATGACTGACCAGTCAATAGAAATTATCCAAATCGAAACACAGAATGAACAAAAATAAATACAGAACTGCACATAAGAGATGTGTAGGACATGTTCAAAAGGTCTAATGTGTTTTGAATCTCACAAGGAGGAAAGAAAAAGAATAGGACAGAAGAAATATTTGAAGACCTAATGACTGAAAGTTTCCCAAATACGATGAAAGGCATCAAGCCACAAATTCAAGAGTATCAGTGAGCTTGGGGCGCCTGGGTGGCTCAGTGGGTTAAAGTCTCTGCCTTTGGCTCAGGTCATGATCCCAGGGTTGTGGGATCGAGCCCCACATCAGGCTCTCTGCTCTATAGGGAGCCTGCTTCCTCCTCTCTCTCTGCCTGCCTCTCTGCCTACTTGTGATCTCTGTCAAATAAATAAACAAAATATTTTAAAAAATGTATATTGCAATCTCTGGGATGATCACTAAAATGACAATAGAAGAAGATACAATTAAAAAGCTAATAGTCAGGGGACACTTGCTTGGCTCAGTAAGTTAAGTTTCTCAGGTCTTGATCTTAGGGTTGTGAGTTTAAGACCCGGTGAGCATGGAGCTGACTTAAAACGATTTTTTTTTTTAATTAAAAAAAGCCAGTAGGGGTGCCTGGGTGGCTCAGTCATTAAGCAGCTGTCTTCAGCTCAGGTCATGATCCCAGGATCCTGGGACTGAGCCCTGCATTGGGTTCTCTGCTTGGTGGGAAGCCTGCTTCTCCCTCTCCTACTCCCCCTGCTTGTGTTCCCTCTCTGGCTGTGTCTCTCTGTCAAATAAATAAATAAAATCTAAAAAAAAAATTAAAAATAAATAAAAAATAAAAAATTTTAAAAGCCAATAGTCTAATAAAATGGAATAAAACAACAACAACAATAACTTGATTAACCCAAAATAAAGTGAAAAAAGGAATAAAAATACCAAGAATAAGTAGTAAACAAATAGCAAGATAAACCTAATTGTATCAGTAATTACAATGAATGTAAATAGTATAAATATGCCATTAAAAGAGAAGGATTATCAGAGTTGATTAAAAAACACACACACACAGTTCATCCCTGCTGTTGACAAAAGGCTCATTTTATTTATTTTTATTTTTTAAAAATTTTTAAAGATTTTATTTATTAATTTGACAGAGCGAAATCACAAGTAGACGGAGAGGCAGCCAGAGAGAGAGAGAGAGAGGGAAGCAGGCTTCCTGCTGAGCAGAGAGCCCGATGCGGGACTCGATCCCAGGACCCTAAGATCATGACCTGAGCCGAAGGCAGTGGCTTAACCCACTGAGCCACCCAGGCACCCAGGCACCCTGACAAAAGGCTCACTTTAAATAGAAAAACACAGAAAGTCAAAGTAAAAGGTTATAGAACAGTATGTCTGCAACCATTAACCAAAGAAAACTGATATGGATACACTAATATTAGAAATATACACTTTGGGTACCTGGGTGGCTCATTTCGTTGGGCATCCTACTCTGGATTTCAGTTCAGGTCATGATCTCAGGATTGTGGGATCAAGGCCTGTACTGGGCTCCATGATCAGTGGGGAGTCTGCTTGGGATTTTCTCTCTCTCCCTCTGCCTGCCCGCCCACCCCGCCCAGTGCTCGCTGTCTCTCACATAAATAAATAAATCTTAAGAAAAGGAAATATAGACTTTAAGAAATATTATGAAGGGAAGAGGAATATTTCATAATAATAAAATTCCTAAGGAACTATTTGGCCCACTTGTACAGCCAGACAGAAGTTCCAAGTACTGGGGTTTGGAGAACTACCCTCTCAGAAACTCTGAGTGGAAAGGTATGGGCCATTTGCCACCCTGATCACTCTGGTTTGCTCCCATCTTTCCCATGTTTGATGTCTAAAATGGTACCCATGTATATGTTTCCCTCATCCTAGTCAGGCTCTCCTCTGTTAGGGATTCAGCCTGAATCTGGGGTGCATAAACACTCCAAGCTTGGATCTGAGCTACAGTCCATCCCAGGACCTGTGGCCTTAGAGTGGGGATTGAAAATCCTATCTCTTTGGCCTTAGCCACCGTTCCCATGGACGGTGACCATGTGTGATCCTGACTGGTGGCTCAGGCTATTCCGTCACCCTCGTGGACAAGTAAGTCTTTGCCACCTACTTGTTGTGCAGACTGTGTAGGGCAGGACAGGACCTGCAACTCCCCAGTAGGACCACAGTTCATGACTGATATACCTTAGCACACCATCGCTGGATTTCTGTGACATCCCTCTTCTATGCTTCAGAGAAGATATGGAACAGGGTAGGCTACATTGTATCTGGGTCTCTGTGGCTCTAGATCTAGCCCCTGCCTCACCTGTTAGCTCTGATCTAACTGTATTTTCCTCCTTTGGACACTGTTCCATCCTATGAAGTCCAGCTGTTCCTGCCCCACTGTTGGGATCCTTCCCTCTGAAAGAAGAAATGAAATAGTTTTCATGGTTCTCCATCGCTGGCTCCCTTTCCTCCCCATTCTTCTGCTTTTCAAGGCCATGTGGGTTGACAGGCCACAGCTCTTGTCCACCCAGCCCCAAGCCTTGCTCATCTGGGTGGATCCTGATCCACTTCAGGTCATAGCCTGTACTAATTTGGGTACAGGTCCCACTTGTACTCCCAAGTGTCATTATCTATCTTGCTGGAGTCTAATATTCCCTGTCAGACCTTATAAGCTATGGCAGATGCCTGACATGTAGTGATTACGCTCAAAGATATTAATTGGTTTTTAACCTTGTTCGTGTGCTATAGGATTGAAGAATACAGGTTCTGCAGGCAGGCCTGGGCTTGAATCCCATCTCTGTGATTTTAGACATGTGACTTAACCTTTTTGTGCCTGAACTTACTCATCTGTAAAATGGGTTAATATCTACTTTCTAGAGTGTGGTGAGGAATAAATAAGATGATGTATGTAAAGTCCTTAGCATACTGCCTAGTGCATAAAAAATGTCTACTAACAACACAGATGTGAGATTGTTATTTCTGAAGAGCTCTGCTGTAAGTATTCCTTTTAAAGTTGGGAGATAATTGAAATAAATTATATTAGTTTTGGGTATGCAACATAATGATCCAATATCTGTATATATTGTGAAATGATCACTACAATAAGTCTAGTTAACACCCAACACTATACACACTTACAAATTTTCTTTTTCTCATGAGAACTCTTAAGATCTACTCTTTAGCAACTTTCAAATATACAAGACAGTATTATTACTGGTATTATTATTACTGGTATTATTACATGGTGACTATTATTATAGTCACCATGCTTTACATGACACCACCATGTCTTATTTATAACTGGAAGTTTGTATACCTTCTGATTCTCTTCACCCATTTTGTCCACACCCCCAGTCCCCACCTCTGGAAACCACCTATCTATTCTCTGTATCTCTGAGCTTGAGGTTTCTGTTTTTTTTTGTTTTAGATTCCACATATAGTGAGAACATATGGTATTTGTTTTCCCCTGACTGATTTACTTATGAAAATTGCCTCAAGTTTCAGCCATATTGTAGAAAATGGCAAAGATCTCATTCTTTTTGATGGCTAAATAATATTCCATTGTACATATATACCAGATCTTCCTCATCTATTAATCCATTAAGGGACATTTAGGTTGCTTTCACATCCTGGCTATTGCTAATAATTCTGCAATACACATGGGATTGCATATATGTTTTTGAATTAATGTTTTTGTTTTCTTCAGGTAAGTATCCATTAAGTGGAATTTCTGGGACAAATGGTAGCTCTATTTTTAATTTTTCGAGGAACCTCCATACTGCTTTCCATTGTGGCTACACCGATTTATATTCCCATCAACAGTGCATGAGGGTTCACTTTTTTCCATATCATTGTTAACACTTGTTATTTCTTGTTTTTTTGATAACAGCCATTCTAACAGATGTGAAGTGATATCTCATGGTGATTTTGATTTGCATTTATCTGATAATCAGGGATGTTGAGTACCTTTTCATATACCTGTTAGCCATCTGTATGTCTTCTTGGGAAAAATATTATTCAGAACCTGAATAGATCCATTTATAAATAGTCTAAGAAACCATAATTCTGTTTCATTGTGGTTGGGTTATTCTATTTTGGGAGGTGGGGATTTTTCAATTTTTTTACTTCTTAAATTTTAGAATATATCATATATAAAAAAGAGTATGCCTTATATAACATATATGTATAATTTAAATAATAACAAAATTAATACATGCATACCTATTATCCAACTAAAATTAAACATTCCCAGTTCCCTGAAGCCTCTTCTGTCTCCTCCCAAATTGTATCTCCTCTTTTCACTCCAGAGGTTACTACTCTCCTGAATAGTCTAGTGTAAATGGAGGCCATGTGGGGAGCAGTAAGGAGATCTACCTGCCCCTTACGTCCAGGGCATTAGCAATGGAGCTACAGGGGGAGCCAGAACTCCCATACCCTTCCATCATTAACAAGTAGTGCTCCTAGTTCAAGAGTCAGTGGAGACTATTATAAACTGGATTGTTGCCCCTCACCATCCAGTGACAAGTTGAAGCCCTAATTTGGGTAATATGGACATTTTGACAATATTTGTTCTTCCAATCTATGAGCATGGAATGTTTGTGTTATTTTAAATTTCTTTCATCAATGTTTTATAGTTTTCAGAGTACAGGTCTTTAACCTCTTTGGTTAGGTTTATTCCTGGGTATCTTATTGTTTTTGGTGTAATTATAAATGGAATTGTATCTTAATTTCTCTTTCTAAAAATTCTTTTTAAAATTCTCTCTCTGCTGATTCATTATTAGTGTATAGAAATGCAATGTGTTTCTCTACATTGATTTTGTATTTGATTTTGTGTAGCATTACTGAATTCATTTATCAATTCTAGTAGTTTCTGGTGGAGTCTTCAGGGATTTCTATATGTAATATCATATCATCTGCAAATTACTGAAAGTTTTACTTCTTTTTTTTTTTTTAAAGATTTTATTTATTTATTTGACAGGCAGAGATCACAAGTAGGCAGAGAGGCAGATAGAGAGAGAGGGGGAAGCAGGCTCCCTGCTGAGCAGAGAGCCCAATGCAGGGCTCGATCCCAGGACCCTGGGATCATGACCTGAGCTGAAAGCAGTGGCTTAACCCACTGAGCCACCCAGGTGCCCCTGAAAGTTTTACTTCTTTACCAATTTGGATGCTTGTGTGTATGTGGGTTTTTTTTTTTTTTTAAGATTTTATATATTTATTTGTCAGAGAGTACAAGCAGGGGGAGTGGCAGGCAGAGGAGAAGCAGGCTCCCCACTGACAGAGGAACCCGATACAGGACTTGATCCCAGGACCCTGGGATCATGACCAGAGCCGAAGACAGATGCTTTTAACCAGCTGAGCCACCCAGGCATCCCTGGATGACTTTTATTCCTTTTCTTGTCTGATTACTGTGGCTAGGATTTACAGTAGTACGTTGAATAGAAGTGGTGAGAATGGACATCATTGTCTTATTCTTGAACTTAGGGGAAAACTCTCAATTTTTCCACCAGTGATTATGATGTTAGCTGTCAGTTTTTGATAGATGACCTTTATTATGTTAGGGTATATTCCCCCTAAAACTACTTTGTTGAGGGTTTTTATCATGAATGGATAGTGTACCTTGCCAAATTTTTTTTTCTGCATCTGCTGAAAGGATCATATGGTTTTTCCATTTTCTCTTGATGATGTGACATATCATGTTGATTGATTTGCAAATACTGACCCACCCTTGCATTCTGGGAATAAATCCCACTTGATCGTGGTAAGTGATTTTTTAATGTATTGTTGGATTTGGTTTGGTAATATTTTGTCAAAGATTTTTGCATCTATATTTATCAGAGATATTGGCCTGTAGTTCTCTTTTTTTGTGGTGTCTTTATCTGGTGTCAGCTACAAGGTAATGCTGCCCTCATAGAATTAATTTGGAAGTTTTCTTTCCTTTTCTATTTTTTTGAGTAGTTTGAGAAGAATAAGCATTAACTCTTCCTTAAATGTTTGGTAGAATTTGCCTGTGAAACCATCTGGTCCTGGACTGTTGTTATTGTTTTTAAAGATTTTATTTTTTTATGATAAAGAGTGATAGTGAAAGAGGGAACACAAGCACAGGGGAGCTGGAGTGGGAGAAGCAGGCTCCCCGCTGAGCAGGGAGCCCAGTATAGGGCTCAAGCCCAGGACACCAGGATCATGACCTGAGCCAAAGGCAGACACTTAATGGCTGAGCCACCCAAGCACCCCAGGACTTTTGTTGTTGATATTTTTAAGTTACTGATTCAATTTCATTGATGTTAATTGGTCTGTTCAAATTTTCTATTTCTTCCTGGTTCAGTTTTGGGAGGTTATATGTTTCTGGGAATTTATCCATTTTTTTTCTAGGTTGTCCAATTCATTGGTATATAATTTTTCATAACATTCTCTTACAAACCTTTTCTTTCTGTGGTGTCAGTTATTATTTCTCCTCTTTCATTTCTGATTTTGTTTATTTGAGTCCTCTCTTCTCTGTTTTTGATGAGTCTGGCTAAAGGTTAATCAATTTTGTTGATTTTTTCAAAGAACCACCTCCTGGTTTCATTGATCTGTTTTATTGTGTGTGTATGTGTTTTAGTTTCTATTTCATTTATTTATAATTTTTATTATTTCCTTTCTTCTGGTTTTGGGTTTTGTTTGTTGTTCTTTTCCTAGCTTCTTTACATGTAATGTTAATTATTTATTTGAAATTTTTCTTTCTTCTTGAGGTAGGCCTGTATTGCTCTAAACTTCCCTCATAGAACAAATTTTCCTGCATCCCAATGATTTTGGAGCATTGTGTTTTTGTTTTCTCTGTGTATATTTTTTTATTCCCTATCTGAGGAGGATTTTTTTTTAAAGGAATTTCTCTTTGTTATTTATATTATTTTTTTTTTAAGATTTTATTTATTTATTTGAGAGAGATCACAAGCAGGCAGAGAGGCAGGCAGAGAGAGAGGAAGAAGCAGGCTCCCCGCCGAGGAGAGAGCCTGATGCGGGGCTCGATTCCAGGACTCCGAGTTTATGACCTGAGCCGAAGGCAGCGGCCCAACCCACCGAGCCACCCAGGCGCCCCTCTGAGGAGGATTTTAAAGCAACCATCATAAAATGCCTTAACAAGCAATTGTAAACACACTAGAAACATGAAAAAAGAGAAACTCTTGGCAAAGAAATGGAAAATATAAAGAAGAGCCAAATAGAAATTTTAGAACTAAAAAATACAATAACCAAATAAAAACTCAGTGTATGTGCTCAGCAGCAAAACAGAGTGCGACAGGAAAATCTGTGAACTGGAAGAAAGAACAACAGAAATCCTAATCTGAAAAACTTTGGTCTGAGAAAATAGACCAAAAATAGAAGTAAACAAATCCTCAGGAACTTGTAGGACTATAGCAAAAGATCTGATATTCATGTCATTTTTATCTAAGAAGGAGAGAAGAGCATGTGGGATGGGATAGATTGTGGTGGGCAACTTTGGAAACTATAATTGGCCCCATCCATGTTGATGCATGGAACTATAGTTTTCTATTTCACTACAATGTTCTATTGTGTGATTGAGCCCCAATTTATTCATTTTACTATAATGGACATTTGGGTTGTTTCCTTTTGTTTTTTCCTTTGCTATTATAAACGGCGCTCTATGAATATTCTGATCATGTCTCCAGAAGTAGAATTGCTGGATCCTCAGGTATGTGAATATTCACCTTCACTAAATAATGCGAACTTGTTCTTCAAGATGAGTGTACTAGCTTCTAACCCCATAACAGTTTAATAGTTACATTTCACCAGGATTTTGCCAATCTCTCTCTCTCTTTTTTAAAAGATTTTATTTACTTATTTGACAGACAGAGATCAAAAGTAGGCAGAGAGGCAGGCAGAGAGAGGGGAGGGAAGCAGGCTCCCCGCTGAGCAGAGAGCCCGACGCGGGGCTCCATCCCAGGACCCTGAGATCATGACCTGAGCCGAAGGCAGAGGCTTAACCCACTGAGCCACCCAGGCGCCCCAGGATTTTGTCAATCTTTTCATTTTTTCCTGCACCAGTGGACATGAAGTGGTAATTTGTGGCTTTATTTGCATTTCCTTTTTTATTTACAAGGTTGAGTATATCTTCATTAATTTAATGGGCCATTTGTGTTCTCTCTTCTGTGAAATGTCTGCTCATATTTTTGAAAAATGTTCTATTGGATTGGTTGTCTTCCTAATCAATTTTAAGATCAGACTACTAAATTTTTTTTGTTTGATATGTGTAAAATTTATTGAATAACAATAAAGCTATAAATCAATTGGGGAGAAATAACAACGTTACAGTATGAAACTTTCTATCAATGAACATGATGTCGTTGTCCATTTGGTTTTCTTACTGTCTTCTAATGAGGTGCTATAATTTTCTACACAAAGGTTTTGCATATCTTTTGTTAGATTTATTTTCACCTACCTTTTATTCTTCATGGCTATTGTAAATTTTTAATTGCATTTTCTAACTTTATTTGATGGTGTTTGTAAATTCATTAGACTTCTATTTGTTGGACATTGAATTTATATCATCTTTTTTTTAAGATTTTAATTTATTTATTTGACAGAGATACATCACAAGTAGGCAGAGAGGCAAGCAGGGGGGTGGGGGGAAGCAGGCTTCCTGCTGAGAAGAGAGTCCCCCCCAGATCATGATCTGAGCAGAAAGCAAAGGCTTAACCCACTGAGCCACCCAGGCACCCTTGAATTTATATCTTCTTTTAGGCTCTGGATTGCTTTTCATTTTGTAAAGTGTCTTGAAGATCACTTGTTTTAAGCATTTTGATTATGATGTCCCTTGGTATAATTTTCTTTTATGCTTTTTCTGCCTGGGGTTCACTGAGCTATTTTGCAGTTATTGGTAATTTTCATAAATTTGGGAATTTTATGCTGCCATTATTTCTTCAAACTGTTTTCTGTGTTTCCCTCTCTCTTCTCTTCTGGAACCTCAATCACTTGTATATTGGGTTTTCTATCTTTTTTCTGTCTGTATTACATTTTGAATAGTTTCTACTGCTATGTTTTCAAATTCATTAATCATTCTTTATTGTCTAGTCTGCAGCTAATTCTATCAAGTGTATTTTTAATCTCACATATTGTATTTTTCTTATCCAGAAATTAAATTTGGGTTTTTAGAAATAGATTTCATGTCTCTTACTATGCTCAAGCTTTTTTTTTTTTTTTTAAGATTTTATTTATTTATTTATTTGACAGAGAGAGAGAGTGATCACGAGTCGGCAGAGCAGCGGGCAGAGAGAGAGGGGGAAGCAGGCTCCCCACCTAGCAAAGAGCCTGATTCGGGGCTTGATCCCAGGACCCTGGGATCATGACCTGAGCCGAAGGCAGAGGTTTAACCCACTGAGACACCCAGGTGCCCCTATGCTTAGGCCTTTGTCTGCTTTCTTGAAGATATGGAATATATTAGCAATTGTTGTTTTAATGTCCTTGTCTACTAATTCTATCATCAATATGATTTCTGGGTCTGTCTCTATTGACTTATTTTTTTCATTATGGGTCATATTTTCCCACTTCTTCATATACCTGGTAACTTTTTTTTCTTGAGAGTGTGTCAAGTTTATTAGCTTGTTAGCAAGCTAACAAGGTGACCGAAGTATGCTGCTTCAGAGAGGGTGTGAAAGGGAGGAGTGAAAGAGTATGGAAATAGACGCTTGGCTAAGCAGAGCATTGCATGTCCAGGAAAGGGGGCACTTTTTTTTTTTTTAAGATTTTATTTATTTATTTGACAGAGAGAGATCACAAGTAGGCAGAGAGGCAGACAGAGAGAGAGAGAGAGAGGAGGAACAGGCTCCCTGCTGAGCAGAGAGCCCGATGCGGGACTCGATCCTAGGACCCTGAGATCATGACCTGAGCCAAAGGCAGAGGCTTAACCCACTGAGCCACCCAGGCGCCCCAAGGGGGCACTTCTTTTGGCAAGATCCTAGCAATATTAAGTCTGTATCATTTTATCAGTTGTCACAGAGAAACTGTCTGTTTCAGGTGGCTTTAGGTGCCTGTCATCAGTAGCAGAAAGACATGATGGGGACACATTGCGTGTGAATTGGAACCACAGGGCTCATCCTCCATATCATGGGTGGGTTGGCAGAAGGCAGGAAGTGGTGTCACCTCAGACCAGCCGCTGGCCTCCGCTACAGGAAGGAAATGGAAACAGGTGCAGGGTACTCCCAGTGCTTTTTCTCAGCCTCAGAGAGGCAACACACTGCAGGTTACCTATCCCTTAGTTTGTGGACAAGCAGATGTTTCTGTGCAATTTCATTTCTTAGAGGGAATTCCTAGTGGTTTGTCAGTCAGCACCTGTGCATTTGCGAGACCTCTGGCCCACCTCCGCCACCACTTCTGTCGGTTTTACCTCCACGTGGCTCACTGGCATCCCTCTGTGGTCCATCGTCACTTTCAGGATGAAGGCACTGAAGTCCCCTCCGGGTCTGACTCCAGCCCAGATTCACTGTTTCTCCCCGCGTGTCCTTACTGTGTTCTCTGTGGCATGCGGTTCCTTGATGCCGCACCCCTTGCTTTTCTGGGCGTGGTCGCATCTGTCTGCCCTTAGGCCCAGCCCGGACGTAAGCTTCTTTGGGGAAAGGGGCTGTCTGTGGATTCCTAGGCGGGCTTCTCTCAAGTGCTGTGCCTGTGCCACCCTCTCTGTGCCCCGGCCCCCACTTTGTGGCATCCTTGTTACAAGTTAGAATGCTGTCATCTGGGGCACCTCGGTGGCTCAGCGGGAAGCCTCTGCCTTCAGCTCAGGTCATGATCTCAGGGTCCTGGGATTGAGCCCCACATCAGGCTCTCTGCTTAGCGGTGAGCCTGCTTCCTCCTCCCTCTCTGCCTGCCTCTCTGCCTACTTGTGATCTGTCTGTCAAATAAATAAATAAAAACTTAAAAAAAAAAAAAAAGAAAGAATGCTGTTTCCATGTACTTGACTTCTTTAGTTTCTTTCAGCAATGTTTTGTAATTTTCATTGTACAAGTCTTTCACCTCCTTGATTAAGTTAATTCTTAATATTTTAATGTTTTTGATGTTATTGTAAATGGAATTGTTTTTATAATTTCATTTTCAGATTGTGCATTATTTGTGTATGGAAATGCAACTGATTTTTGTCTGCTGAATGTATCCTGCTACTTTGCTGGATTCATTTGTTTTAACAGTTTATTTTTGTAGAATTTTAGGGTTTTCAAAATATAAGATTATATTATCTATAGAATCTGTGGACAAAGATCATTGTACTTCTTCCTTCTGATTTATGCCATTTATTTATTTTTCTTGTTTAATTGCTCTGGCTGGAACTCTAGCTTTTTTTTTTTTTTAAAGATTTTTTTAAAAATTTACTTATTTAAGAGAGAGAGAGAGCACCTTCATGGTCACGTGTGCTCAAGAAAGAAGGAGTGGTGGGGAGGGGCAGTGGGAGAGAGATAAGCAGACTCCACGCTGAGCAGGGAGCCCTACATGAGGCTCCATCCCAGGACCCTGGGATCAGGACCTGAGCTGAAGGCAGACACTTAACTGACTCAGCCAGCCAGGTGCCTCCCTTGCTGTTTCCCTCTTTCATTTTTCTTTTTAAAATTTTATTTAATTATTTGACAGACAGAGATCATAAGTAGGCAGAGAGGAGCGGGGCGGGGGGCGGGGGTGGGAAGCAGGCTTCCCGCCGAGCAGAGAGCCCGATCCCAGGACCCTGAGATCATGACCTGAGCCGAAGGCAGCGGCTTAACCCACTGAGCCACCCAGGTGCCCCCCCCCCCCTTGCTGCTTCTGATCTTTGAGGAAATGCTTTCAGTCTTTCACCATTGAATATGATGCTCACTGTAGCTTTTTTGTACATGGTTTTTATTATGTAAATACAGTTTCCTTTTATCCCTAGTTTGTTGAGTGTGTTTGAGGGTGTTGAATTTTCTCAAATACTTTTTTTATCAATTGAAATTATCATGTGGGTTTTTCCTCTTCATTCTGTTGATGTGGAGTATCACACTGATTGATTTTTGCATGTTGTATCATCCTTGCATTCCAGGAATAAATCCCACTTGATCTTGTGTATAATCCTTTTAGTATAAATCTGCTGAATTTTGTTTGCTAGTATTTTGTTGAGGATTTTTCACCAATATTTATAATGGATATTGGTCTGTAGCTATCTGCTCTTGTAGTGTCTTTGTGCGGTGTTAGTATCAGGGTTATGCTGGTCTCATAAATGAGTTAGGAAGTGTTTCTTACTCTGCAATTTTTGGGAAAAATCTGAGAAGGACTGGTATTAGTTCTTCTTTTAATATTTCATAGAATTAACCAGTGAGAGCATCGGGTCCAGGGCTTTTCATTGTTGGAAGATTTTTGATTCCCGATTCAATCTTCCTACTAGTCCTTGGCCTATTCATATTTTCTTTTCTTTCTTTTTTTTATGATTTGGTCTTGGTAGATTTTGTGTGTCGAGAATTTTTCCATTTTACCGAGGTTATCCAACTTGTTGGTGTACAATAGCCATAGCACTGTCTTAGAAATATTTTTATTTCTGTAGAATTGGTAAGAATGTCCACACTTCCATTTCTGATTTTAGTTAATTTGAGTGCTGTTTTTTTCTTAGTCTATCTAGCTGAAGATTTGTCAGTTTTGTTAGTTTTTTCAAAGAACTAGCTTTTGGTTTCATTGCTTTTCTCTATTGTTTTTCTACTCTCTATTTCATTTACCTTGGCCTTAATCTTTTTTTTTTTTTTTTTTTCTTTTTTAAGGTTTTACTAATTCGGGTGCCTGGGTGGCTCAGTCAGTTAAGTGTCTGACTTCAGATCAGGTTATGATCCCAGCTCCCATGTAGGGCTCCCTGGTCAGCAGGAAGCCTGCTTCTCCCTCTTCTTGCCCTCCCCACAACTCGTTATCTCTCTCACTATCTCTCTCTTGCTCTCTAACTTATCTTCTGGTTGTTCTATCCATTACAGTGAGTGGGAAATTAAAGTTTCCAACTGTTATTGTAGAACTGTCTATTGCTCCCTTCAATTCTACCACTTTTTGCTTCATGTATTTTAATGGTCTATCATCAAGTGCATAAATGTTTATTGTTATATCATCTTGTTGTATTAACCCTTTTATTAATATATATTGTACCATGGGGCTTCTAGGTGGTTCAGTCAATTAAGTGGCCAACTCTTGATTTTGGCTCAGGAAATTATCTCAAGGTCCTGGGATGGAGACCCATGTCAAACTCCATGCTCAGCAGGGAGTTTTCTTGATGATATCTCCCCCTCTCCCTCTGCCCCTACCTGTGCTCATGATCTCTGTCTCAAATAAATAAATCTATAAATAAATAAATAAATAGATAGATAGATATGTAGATATACACATATATATATATTGTCCTTCTTTGTCTCTTATAACCTGTTTTTTTTTTTTTTAAACATTTTAGTTATTTTAGTGAGAGAGAGAGCTGGGGGCAGGTGTGGAGGGTCCAAGGGAAAGGGAAAGAAGCAGGCTCCCCACTGAATGGGGAGGCTGACACGGGTTTGATCCCATGAGCCAGAGATCACGAGCTAAGCCAAAATCTAGATCTAGGTGCTCAACCAACTGAGCCACCCAGGAACTCCTTTTATAACCTGTTTTTGAGTTAAAGTCTATTTTATTTAATAGTTTATTTAAAGTCTGATATCAGTATAGCCACCTCTATCCTCTTCTGGTTACTATTTGCATGGAGCATCTTTTTTCATCCTTTCAACATCAACCTGCTGTGTCTTTGGATATCAAGTGAGTCTTGCATAGAAAGCATATAGTTGGAACCTGTGTTTTTTCCCCATTTTTCCAAACTCTTTCTTTTTTGGGAGAGTTTAATCCATTTACATTTAAAGTAATTACTGATAAGTAGGGGCTTACTTCTGTCATTGTTTTGTTTTCTATTATAGCCTTTTTTGTCACTCATTTCTTTCATTACTATCTTCTTTTGTTTTGTTTTGTTTTGTAATGAAATGTTTAAATATTTTTCTCATTTCCTTTTGTGTATATTCTATGCTATTTTCTTGGTGGTTACCATGGTGATTATACCTAACATCTTAAAGTTATAACACTGTAATTTGAACTTATACTGGCTTAACTTTAATAACATACAAAAATTCTCTCCCTATACAAGTCCTTACTCATTCAGTTGTTGATATCACACAATTATATCTTTGTACATTGTATGTCCCCAAACATATTAATAGTTCTTTAAAATGCATTGGTGTTAGAGTGCCTAGGTGACTGAGTTAAGTGTCTGAATTTGGCTCAGATCATGATCTGAGGGTCCTAAGATTGAGCCCTGTGTTAGGCTCCATACTCAGCAGGGAGTCTGCTTGTCCCTCTCCCTCTGTCCCTCCCTCTGCTCATTCCCTCTCTTTCTCTCTGTCTCTCTCTCAAATAAATAAATAAATGAAATCTTAATAAATAAATAAATAAAATACATTAGTACTAATTGTGTAGAAAACAAGATTTGGAGTTAAGAACCAAAGTTACATTAATACTAGCTTTTATTCTAATAATTTTGTTTAAACATATCAGTCCCTTAAATCATGTAGAGAATGAAAGGTGCAACCATAAACCATTGTTACAATAACACTAGCTCTTGTAATTGTCCATTTACTTTTATTGGGATCTTTATTTCTCTAATGGCTTTGAGTCTAGAGTCCTTTCATTTCACCTTGTACGACTCCCTTAAACATTTTTTGCATTTTTTGTGACCTAGTGTTCACAAACTTTCTCATCTTTTTTTAAAAGCTGGGAATGTCTTAATTTCTCCATCACTTTTGAAGGTTATAGGATTTGAAGTTTTTTTTTTTTTTAAGTTTATTTATTTATTCCAGAGAGAGAGAGAGAGAGCAAGACCATGAGTGCAAAGGTCAAAGGGAAAGGGAAAAGAGAATCTTAAACAGACTCTGAGCTGAGTGTGGAGCCTGAACTGGGATCTTGGTGTGAGCTGAAAGAGGGTCAGAGGCCCAACCTACTGCTCCACCCAGGAACTCCTAGGATTTGAAGTTTTGTTTGATATAAGATTCTTGGTTGACTTTTTTTTTCTCTTTTAGTACTTTGAATATATTGCCCCACTATCTCATGGCCTCCAAAGTTTCTGATGAGAAATCTGCATATATCTTATTGAGGATCCCTTGTATGTGATACATTATTTCTCTTGCAGCTTTCAAGATTCTGTCTTTGTCCTTTGAAAATTTCATTGTATTGTACCTCAGTGTGGTCTGTTGTAGTTCATCTTTCTTGGAGTTTGTTGAACTTGTTGGATGTTAATATTCATATCTTTCATCAAATTTGGGAAGTTTTCAGCTGTTATTTCTTCAAATATTCTCTGTTCCCCTTTTTCTTTATGGTATTCTGATATTCTCACTAAGTATATATTGGTCTGACTGATGATATAGTGCAATCTCTTAGGCTCTGTTCATCTTTTTTCAATCTTTTTTCTTTATGTTTAGACTCAAAATTTTCCATTATCCTATCTTCAAGTTCACTGATCCTTTCTTTTGCCTGCTCAATCTGTTTTTTAATTCCTCTAGTGAATTTTTCATTTTGGTTATTGTATTTTACAGCTTCAGAATTTCTTTTAGGCTCTTTTTTAGGTTTCCTATCTCTTTATTGATATTTCCACTTTGTTCACATATCATTTTCTTGACTTTCTTGACATCTTCCTTTAGTTGTTTGAGCAACTTTAATAAAGTTGATT
This sequence comes from Mustela nivalis, assembly GCF_964662115.1. Classification (NCBI taxonomy): domain Eukaryota; kingdom Metazoa; phylum Chordata; class Mammalia; order Carnivora; family Mustelidae; genus Mustela; species Mustela nivalis. The sequence continues at coordinate 116,969,331 of NC_139025.1, forward strand.
TAGGGGCACCTGGGTGGCTATTGGTTAAGCTTCTGCTTTCAGCTCTGGTCATGACCCCGGAGTCCTGGTATGGAGCCCCACATCTGGCTCTCTGCTCAGTGGGGGGCCTGCCTCTCCCTCTCTGTCTGCCTGCTGCTCCCCCTGCTCATGTGCTCTCTCTCCATCTGTGTTAAATAAATAAATATGACCATTATGTCCTTTTCAGGGATAGTTTCTGTGGGTATTTTTGCTGTTGCTTTTGCTTTTTGTTTGTTTTGCTTTGAATGCTCTATACTTTCTTATTTTTGTTTAGTGTTTTTATATACCTTGTCATTTTTGCTGGACACTGGACATTTTGATCTAGTAATGTGGTAACTCTGGAAATCAGATTCTCCCCTTTCCCCAGAGTTTGCTATTCTTTGATTATTTATTTATATTGTTGTATGCTGTCCCTGAGCTGAGGGTCAGGCTGAGGTGTAAACTTAAGGTTTCTTGGGTCTTTTCTGAGCCTTTCTATGAGCATGCATGATTGCTTTCTATTAAAAAATTATATATTTATAAATATTATATACCTATTATTAATAAAATAATATTAATTAATAATATATTGGTATAGTAATAATATAATTAAATATTATCAATATATAAGTAGTATATAAATATATATTATATATTATGTACTTATATATATAAAGATTTATTCATTTATTTTAGAAATGGAGAGAGAGTGCAGGGAGGAGGGACAGAGGAAGAGGGGGAGGGAAGAGAGAATCTCAGGCAGACTCCACGCTGAGTGCAGAGCCCAGTTTGGACCTTGATCTCATGACCCTGAGCTCATGACCTGAGCCAAAATCAAGAGTCATGTGCTTAACCAACTGAAGCACCCAGGTATTCCTATACTATTATTATTTATAAATAGGTTCCACACTGGATGGAACCCAGTGTGGGGCTTGAGCTCACAACACTGATATCAAGACTTGAGATGAGATCAAGAGTCAGACACTTAACCAACTGAGCTACCCAGGCACCCTTGCATGGTAACTTTCTAATTTTTCCTCTATATGCAGCTGTTTTTGAATGTCCTAGTCTTTAATGTCTGGGTTTCAGAAGGGGAAAAACAAGAAAGGGGGGATTAATAGGGTGCTAACCCTTTAAATCTCTTAGAAGTCACTAGAGCCAGACGAGGGGGTGCAAAAACAATGACTGCCCTCCTTTCTGTCTGCACCTTTATGATAACAAGTGGCAATTAGCAATCAGAGCAGATCCCTGACACTGGAGGACAGGGCCCTTTTTGTGTTTTCTAGCTCCTCCCTTAAGCTATGTCCTAGCTACTTCCAGGGTATGTGTACAGCTGCCTGCCATGTGGTTGTAGGTGGAGGATGGCTAGCTGCTATAGTGATGAGAGCTGAAATTGAAATTAACCACAATTTACTATCCAAGTCTTACCCTGGAAGCTGGAAGCCTTCAACAGAATCCAGAGCTCTAAAATAGTTATATCAAGCAGATTGTGCCAGTGCAGTTATTGTCCTGATGAGGAGACAGATTTCCTGGTGCTTTTACTCTTCTTACATCATCCCAGAATACTCCTCTATACCTGGCAATTTTTTATTGGAGATCAGACATCATTATTGTTGGGTTCTGGAGTTTTTTGTATTCTTTCCATTTTGAACTTTGATCTTGCAAGCAGCTAAGTTACTTGGAAACAATTTGAGTTTGAGACTTACTTGTAAGCTTTTTCACATGTGTCCAGAATGGTTTCTAATCCAGGGCTCACTTGGCAATACCCTTCTGAGACCTCTGTATGCTGCATGGTTTGTCAGGAGGACTTTGCACTCTGCTGTTGGGAACATTTCTGTGAGTATTGGGATGTTCCCAGAAAAATTTGCAATATTTTACAATTTTACTCTGTAACATAAGAATTTCAGATGCTCTCCATTCTCTCCATTTTTATTTTAGCCATTCTAACAGGTGCATAATGGAATCACATTGTGATTTAAGTTTCATTTCCCTAATGATTGATGATATTGAACATTTAAAATGTGCTTATTGCCGTGCATATCAAATAAGTAAATAAAATCTTTAAAAATTTTATTTATTTATTTGACAGACAGAGATCACAAGTAGGCAGGGAGGCAGACAGAGAGAGGAAGGGAAGCAGGCTCCCTGTGGAGCAGAGAGCTCGATCCCAGGACCCCGGGATCATGACCTGAGCCAAAAGCAGAGGCTTTAACCCACTGAGCCACCCAGGCACCCCAGGACTATACAGTCTTGATTACTGTAGCTTTCTAGGAAGTTTAAAAATCAGGAAGTGTGAGTTTTCCAACCTTGTACTTTTCCCAGATTGTTTTGGCTATTCTGAGTTTCTTGAATTTCTATATGGATTTAAGAATCAGCTTTTCAGTTTCTGCAAAAAAAAAAGATAGCTGGGAGTATGATAGAGACTCCACTGAATCTGTAGGTCAATTTGAAAAATATTGCCATCTCAACAATATTAAGTTTTTGAATCCATAAATATGGGATATCTTTCTGTTTATTCGTGACTTTAATTTCTTTCAATGATGTTTCTTTAATTTTTTTCAATGATGGCTTATATTTTTCAGTGTACATTTTACACTTCTTTTGTTAAATTTATTCCTAAATAATTTATTATTTTTTATGCTATTGTATATGGTATTGCTTTCTTGATTTCATTTTTGGATTGGCCAGTGCTTGTGCAGTTGATATTTGTATACTGATCTGAAACCCTGTAAACTTGATGAATTTGGTTATTATTTATAATAAGGTTTTTTGTGTGTGTGATTTCAATAAGATTTTCTATATAAAAGATTATGTTATCTGAGGACGGACATAGTTTTATTTCTTCCTTTCTAATATGGTCTCTCCCTTTCTTTCTCTTTTCTGTTCTAATTGTCCTGGCCACTATCATCAGTACAATGCTTGAATGGAAATGGTGAAATTGAGCATCCTTGCCTTGTTCCTGATCTTAGGGGAATATGTTTCAATCTTTCAATATTAAGTATTGGGTATTTCATACATGTCCTATATCAGAATGAAGGAGTTCCCTTCTATTCCTAATTTTCTGAATATTTTTTTCATGAAAGGGTTTGGATTTTGTTAAATGCTTTTTCTGCATCATTGAAAGAGTCATTTGGTTTTCATTCTTTATTCTATGGATGTAGTTTATTATATTGATTGATTTTCATATGTTGAGCCAACCTTGCATTTTTGGGGCAAATGTCACTTGGTCATGGTGTATAAATGTTTTCAGATGTTGCTGGATTCAGTTTGATAATATTTTGTTGAATATTTTTACATCTATATTTATGAGAAATATTGGTCTATAGTTGTTTGTTTGTTTTCTTGTGATGTCTTTCTAGTTGTGGTATCAGGGTAACTGTGGCCTCATAGAATGATGGGAAGCTTTCCTCCCTTCTCTAATTTTTCAAAGTCTTTATGGAGAATTGATGTTAATTCATTTTCAAACATTTTTTTAAAAAGATTTTATTTATTTATTTGACAGACAGAGATCACAAGTAGGCAGAGAGGTAGGCAGAGAGAGAGAGAGATGGGGGGAAGCAGGCTCACTTCTGAGCAGAGAGCCCGATATAGGACTTGATCCCAGGACCCTGGGATCATGACCTGAGCTGAAGGCAGAGGCTTTAACTCACTGAGCCACCCAGGTGCCCCTCATCTTCAAATATTTGATCGAATTTACCAGTGGAGTCATCTTGCATCAGCTTTTCTTTGTGGGAATTTAAAAAAATTATACATATTGATCTTGCATACTGTTACCTTCTTAAACTTGCTTATTAGTTCTATCAATTTGTAGAGTACACTCCTTAGAATTATCTACATATAGGGGCCCCTGGGTGGCTCAGTGGGTTAAGCCTCTTCTTTCGGCTCAGGTCATGATCCCAGGGTCCTGGGATCGAGCTTCCCTTCTTCTCTCTCTGCCTACCTCTCTGCCTAATTGTGATCTCTGTCTGTCAAATAAATAAAAATTTTAAAAAAGAATTAACTACATATAATGTCATGTCCTCTCTGATTAAAAACAGTTTTACTTCTTACTTTCCAATCTGCATGCTTTAATTTCTTTTTTTCCTGTTGTTGTACTGGCTGAAACCTCCAGTACAGTTGGAATAGAAATGCAGGAGAGAGATGAGGTGCCTGGCTGGCTCAATCAGAATAATAACCAACTCTTGCTCTTGGGGTGGTGAGTTTGAGCCCCATGTTGGGTGCAGTGATTGAAACGTTAAAAAAATGAAACTTAAAAAAAAAAAGTTCATTAGAGAGAATCCTTTCCTATTCCTGATCTTAGTGGTGGGAGGGGGGTGAGAATATTCAGTTTGTACTATTAAGTTACTTGTAAGCTTTTTGTAAATGGTATGCTGTGATATCCCCTGTGATATTGGTAATTTGTGTACAAATTAATTAATTTGTGTACTCTCTCCTTTGTTCTTAGTCAGCCTTAGCAATTTTGTTGATCATTATAAAGAGTCAGCTTTTGATTTCACTGTTTTCTGTATTTATTTTCCTATTTCATAGATTTCTGCCTTTATTTTTATTATTCACACCCCCTTCTTACTTTGTGCTTGATTCACTTTTTAAAAAACCCTTTGAGACAACTCTTACATAATCAATATCTGATTTTTCTCCTAATATAAGTATTTAAAACTGTAAATTTCTCTTTAAGCATTGCTTTAATGATACCCTATACATATTGGTGTGCTGTGTTTGAATTCAATTTATTCTTTAATTTTCACTTTATTCTCTTTTTTGACTCATGGGATATTAAATGCCTGGTTTATTTCCAAATACTTAGAGCTTTCACAATTGTCTTCTCTTTTTGATTTCTAATTTAATTCTGTTGCATATGGAGAACACACTTTGTATGATCTCAATTTTTAAAAATTTACTGAGTCTTATTTTATGATCTAGTATATTGCCTTTCCTAAAGAATGTTACATGCTTTCTTGAAAATAATGTGTTGTTCCACTGTGACTAGTTTGAGTTTTCTATAATAGTTAGATCAAGTTCTTTGATAATGTTGCTCAGGTCTTCTACATCCTTAATATTTTGTGATTATGCATTCTATCGGTTACTGAGAGAGGTATACTGAAAGGGATCTACTACCATAATAAATGACTGGTCTGTCTCATCTTTTAATTCTGTCAGTTTTTGCTTCCAAAATGCTGGGGCGCTGTTGTTAAGTGCATATTTATTTATTTAAAATTGTTTTATCTTTGATGTAGTGATTCTAGGTCATCTATAGTGATTCATAGTGCTACTATGATGTAGTGATTCTTTTTTTTTTTTTAAGATTTTATTTATTTATTTGACAGAGAGATAGAGAGCGCAAGTAAGCAGCAGGCAGAGGGAGAGAGAAGAAGCAGGCTCTCCGTTAAGCAGGGAGCCTGATGCGGGGCTCGATCCCAGAACCCTGGAATCATGACCTGAGCCAAAGGCAGCCGCTTAACCAACTGAGCTACCCAGGTGCCCCTGTAGTGATTCTTTATCATTGTGTAGTGTCTCCTTGTCTGTAGTAATGTTTCGTGTCTTAAAGTCTAATTTTGTTTGATATTAATATAAATACTCCCACTCTTTTATGGTTACTGTTTACATGATATATTTTTTTCCATCCATTTTACTTTCGACCCAGTTACATCTTTGAATTAAAAATGTGCCCCTTGGTAGGAGAAGAATAAATGAAACAAGATGGGATTGGGAGGGAGACAAACCATAAGTGACTCTTAATCTCACAAAACAAACCCAGGGTTGCTGGGGGGAGGGGGGTTGGAAGAAGAGGGGTGGGGTTATGGACATTGGGAAGGATATGTGCTATGGTGAGTGTTGTGAAGTGTGTAAACCTGGAGATTCACAGACCTGTACCCCTGGGGATAAAAATATATCATATGTTTATTTAAAAAAAAAAATTTGCCCCTTGCCTTTGGCTCAGGTCATGGTCCCAGAGTTCTGGGATCGAGCCCTGCATCAGGCTCTCTGCTCAGCAGGGAGCTTGCTCCCCTCCCTCTCTCTCTGCCTGCCTCTCTGCCTACTTGTGATCTCTGTCTGTCAAATAAATAAAATCTTTTTTAAAAAATGTGCTTCTTGGGGCGCCTGGGTGGCTCAGTGGGTTAAGCCGCTGCCTTTGGCTCAGGTCATGATCTCAGGGTCCTGGGATTGAGTCCCGCATCAGCCTCTCTGCTCAGCAGGGAGCCTACTTCTCTCTCTCTGCCTGCCTCTCCGTCTACTTGTGATCTCTGTCTGTCAAATAAATAAAATCTTTAAAAAAAAAATGTGCTTCTTGTAAACAGCATATAGTTGAAACCATTCTGACAGTCTCTATCTTTTTTTTTTTTTAAAGGTTACTTATTTATTTATTTGACACAGAGAGAAAAAGATCACAAGTAGGCAGAGACACAGGAAGGGAAGCAGGCTCCCCGCTGAGCAGAGAGTCCGATGCAGGGCTCCATCCCAGGACCCTGGGATCACAACCTGAGTTAAAGGCAGAGGCTTTAACCCACTGAGCCACACAGGCACCCCTGACAGTCTCTATCTTTTCTTTGGAGTGTTTAGAGCATTCACAATTAATGTAAGTGTTGGTGTGATTTGATTTATGTTAATCCATTTTGTTATTTTCTTATACCTCATGTCTTTTTTTGTTCTTCTGTTCTTCATTGCCTTCAATTGTATGAAACAAATATTTTTAGTTTACTATCTTAATTCCTCTGTTGATTGATTGATTGATTGATTTTAAGATTTTATTTATTTATTTGACAGAGAGAGATCACAAGCAAGCAGACAGAGAGAGAGATGGGGAAGCAGGCTCCCCACTGAGCAGAGAGCCCCATGTGGGCCTCCATCCCAGGAGATCAAGACCCCAGCCAAAGGCAGAGGCCCAACCCACTGAGCCACCTATAGTGCTCTCCTCTGTTGATTTTTTAAACCGTATTTTTAAAAGTTATTTTCTTAGTAGTTGTTTAAGGGTTAAAAATCTTAATTTATCACTATCTACTTTTTAAAGATTATTTATTTATTTATTTATTTATTTATTTATTTATTTATTTGACAGAGACCACAAGTAGGCAGAGAGGCAGGCAGAGAGAGAGGAGGAAGCAGGCTCCCTGCTGAGCAGAGAGCCCAATGAGGGGCTCCATCCCAGGACCCTGGCATCATGACCTGAGCTGAAGGCAGAAGCTTTAACCCATTGAGCCGCCCCGGTGCCCCTCACTATCTACTTTTATGCTGACTTAATTCTGGTAAACTATAACAAGTTTCTTCTAATACAGCTCTTTTCCCTCTCCCTGCTTTGAGGGAGATATATATATATATATATATATATATATATATTTAATAATAAATTATATATAAACATAAATTATATGTATAAGTATATAAAATAAACTTTATAATACAATGCCATAATTATTGTATTATACAATTTTATTCTTCTTAAGGAAATTAAATGAAGTAAGCCGGTCACAAAAGGACAAATGTCATATGATGTCAAATGTATAGAGACAAATAGTGGAATGGTGATTGCCAGCTCTGGGAGATAGGAAGAATGAGGAATTAGTGCTTGATGGGTACACAGTTTCAATTTTCTTTATTCTTTCTTTCTGTTCTTCAGATCAGACCATTTCTTTCAATCAGTTTTTAAGTCAGGTGTTTCTCTAACTGAGATCTGCAGCTCAGCATTTATATTGAATTTTTCTTTTTAGAAACTCAAGTCTAGCTTTTTTAGGTCTTAAAGTTTCTAATTTTCTATTGAGAATCTCTGTTTGTTAGAGTATTGTCATCATATTTTCCGTAATTTTTGGAGCACATTTATAATAGGAACTTTGAAGTTCCGTCTGATAAATCCAACATCCACACCCCACCAGTGCGTTCCTACTGACCTTCTTTCTTCTGCGTGTATAAGGATTATACTTTTTTATTCCTTTGTATATCTCATATTTTTTTATTGATAATAATTTACAGAAACTCTGGGTTATGACTTTATTTTCCCTAAAGGAGTTTTCTGTTTGTTTCATTTTGCTTTTGCTTTTGCTTGTCATTTGCCTGGACTTCAATTGCAGATTGTCTCCCCCGCGGTGTACCTCCGCTGGCATCTCTGCTTTGGGTGTTTTTCTCACCTTTCTTTCTTGTTTTCATGCTTATGCTGGCTTCCCAGTGATTGCCCTTCATTTGCATGGCTTAGCAATCAGCGAAGAATTTGGGCAGAGGATGTGCTCCAACTCTCTCAATCTGTAAGGTTTCACCCTTTGCCAGTTGATCTGTGTATGGACCGCGGAGCTTATTCTCAGTTCACGCAGTTCTCCAGACTACCTTTACTTTTACATTTCATCAGAGCTCTCTAGATCTCTTGTGTGAATGTATATACTTTCTCAGTCTGCCAGGCATGTCTCTAATATTCAAGAATCCCCCTGTTAGATTTCTCAGTAGTTGGCAGCTCACCTCAAGCAGGCAAGCAAAGCAGCAGGTGTTTCCCACTGGTTTCCTACTTTTAATAACAATGCTGCTTGCTTAAGTGTTTACCTACTTCAATTCAAATATATTCCCTTTTGTAGAATATGTGCTTTCATTACTGTCCCCACTCTGGTAACGTTATCATTCTTAATAAGTGAGCTGAGCAGCAGAAGTAACAGACCTAGGAAGGAAGATGCCAAAATTCCATTGTTCTTTTTCAAAGTTCTAGCATTTTTTTCATGAATAAATGCTTCTCGATTTGTTGTTGGCCTTTGGTTAATTTCCAGAACCCTCTAAAGATTATTATTATTATTTTTTTAAGATTTATTCATTTGACAGAGAGAGACACAGCAAGTGAGGGAACACAAGCAGATTGGGGGGGAGGGTGGAGAGGGAGAAGCAGGCTTCCCAAGGAGCAAGAAGTCTGATGCGGGGCTCCATCTCAGGACCCTGGGATCATGACCTGATCCAAAGGCAGACGCTTAGTGACTGAGCCACCCAGGCGCCCCTCTAAAGGTTATTTTTTGGAAAATGTGTCCAGTTTTATCCTTGTTAAGGGGGGAGAGTACTTGACAACGTGTTCATGTCAGGCAGCCAGAAGGTCCTCTTCCTGTTATTGAATTTTGAGAATTCTTTATGCATTCTGAATACTAGTTCTTTATCAGATATGTGTGTGGCAAATATTTTCTTCAAGGCTGTGGGTTGCCTTTTTATCTACTTAACAGTGTGTGTTAAAGAGGAAAACCTTAAATATTTTATAAAATACGGTTTATTGATATTTTTTCTTTATAGATTGTGTTTTTCGTGTAATATCTAAGAAAGCTTTGCCCGACCAAGGTCTTGAAGATCTTTATACTACTTTCTTTTAGAAGGTTTAAGTTTTAGGTTTTATATTTCGGTCTATGGTCCAATTTAAAGTAATTTTTTAATATGGTATGATTTATGGGTTGAAGTTCCTCTTTTTTTTTTTTTTTTAATGAATGTCCAATATTCCCAGCACAATTTGGTGAGAAGAATATTATTTGTCCATTGAATTGGCTGAGCCCCTTCATCAAAAAGTATATGAGTATAACTCTGGATTCTCAATTCTGATCTGTTAAAAGATGAAGTACATTAAATTTTGGAAAAGTTTATTTGAGCAGCAAAAGAAGTTTATTTGAGCAGAAAATTGATTCTTTATTTTTTAAGAAAAAATTTTAATTAAAGAAAAATTACACTTGGCACGGTTTAACAACATCTTAAGCATTTAGGGCAAATTATATAAACACATTTACTCAAAGAAGGAAGGAAATATGAATATTGAAATTTGACCATCAGGAATAAAGCTACATTTAGATTTTTTTAAATGATGGGAGAGGGCGGGCACAGTATTTTTGCCCTCTCCGGGAGCACATGTAAGACACTGCTGGAAATGAAAGTGGTTAGGACCATTCCACCTGCAGGAGCTATAGGACAAGACTTTTATAGAGCAGATGTGGAAGCAAAGCAAAGAAATTGGTTTGCTATAGCTTAAGCAGTTGCCTTATTTGGAATTCCTTTTTTTTTTTTTTTTTTGCCTACTCAGTCTAATGGCCATCTTGTTTAATTACCTTTACAGTTTCATTGACATGTGTGTCTATCCTTATGTCAATATTACACTCTTTTTTAAAAAGTTTTTTTTAATTTATTTATTTTTTTCAGCGTAACAGTATTCATTGTTTTGCACCACACCCAGTGCTCCATGCAATCTGTGCCCTCTTTAATACCCACCACCTGGTAATATTACACTGTCTTGAATATTATAGCTATATAATAAGTCTTGAAAATAAAGTAATGGGTTTTTTGTCAATATTTCCATAAATATTTGTATTTCCATAAATATTTTTTAATCATCTTGTTAATTTCTATGAAAAAAAAAACTGCTGGGATTTTTTTTAAAGGTTTTATTTATTTGACAGAGAGAGACACAATGAGAGAGGGAACAGAAGCAGAGAGAGTGGGAGAGGGGGAAGCAGGTTCCCCACTGAGCAGAGAACCCAATGTGGGGCTCCATCCCAGGACCCTAAGATCATGACCCAAGCCGAAAGCAGAGGCTTAACCCACTGAACCACGCAGGTGCCCCCAAACTGCTGGGATCTTAATTGGGATTGCATTATATATATAAATTAAGTTGGGAAGGGTTGACTTCTTAACAATATTGATTTTTCCCAATCTATAAATATTTATTTAGGTGTTCTTTAGTTTCTCTCCTCTTGTTGTTTTCAGTATACCAAGCTTGCATATGTTTTGTTAATTTATACCAAGTATTTTGTGCTTTTATGGTATTGTAATGTTACTATTTTTTTTAATTTCCAGGGGAATTTTTCATTGCAAATATATAAATACAATTTATTTTTCTGTGTATACTTTGTATCCTGTAACTTTGCTAAACTCATTCATTAGAGTAGCTTTTTTGTAGATACTTGTTTTCTGCATAAGCACTTATGTTCTTTGCTTATAGAGACAGTTTTATTTCTTCCTTGCCAATCTATATGCTTTTTATATCTTTTTCTTGACTTGCTACACTGTTTAGGACATCCATTAAAATGAATGTTAAGAGTGTACATCCTTGGGACGCCTGGGTGGCTCAGTTGGTTAAGCAGCTGCCTTCGGCTCAGGTCATGATCCCAGTGTCCTGGGATCGAGTCCCATATCAGGCTCCTTGCTCAGCGGGGAGCCTGCTTCTCCCTCTGCCTCTGCCTGCCGTTCTGTCTGCCTGTGCTCGCTCTCTCCCTCTCTCTCTCTGATAAATAAATAAAATCTTAAAAAAAAAAAAAGAGTGTACATCTTTGGGTGCCTGGGTGACTCAGTTGGTTAAGCAACTGCCTTTGGCTCAGGTCATGATCCTGTAGTACCAGGATTGAAAAATTACCAAGAATTCAATAATGAATGATAAAAATATGAAATACAAAAGAGAAGTTAAGAGGAATAGAAGAGATTCAGTATTTATTCATGATAAAAATCTCAGGGCTTCCAGCTCCACGGGCAGTCTGCTTCTCCCTCTGACCTTCTCCTCTCTCATGCTCTCTCTCACGTCTCTCTCTCTCTCTCTCTCAAATAAATAAATAATTTTAAAAATCTTAAAAAAAAGAGTATACATCCTTGCTTATTCTTGAACTTTGAGAGAAAAACATTCAATGTTTCACCATAAAATATGACAGTAGATATAGGTTTAGGGTGGATATCTTTCATTGAGCTGAGGAAGTTCCCTTTAATTCTTAATTTGCTGAGATTTTTATCATGAATAAATACTGAATCTCTTCTATTCCTCTTAACTTCTCTTTTGTATTTCATATTTTTATCATTCATTATTGAATTCTTGGTAATTTTTTAGGCTTTATATTTTAGTTTAGTAACTCTCTCTTCGACTTTGCCTACTCTGCTTTTGATCTTGTCCTTTGAAGTTTTTAATTTGAATTATTACAGTTTTCATTTCTAGAAGTTTTATCTGGTTCATATTTAAATATGTCCAGTTAGTTTTATTTATTATCCTGTCATCATATTTCAATACCTTTTGAAAACTTCTTCAAACGTATTAAAGTACTTTTTCCTATTTTGGTTCCTGGTCCATTTTATGCGGCATTTGTAGATTTCACCATGCTATGTGTTGTTTCTGTTAATTTATGATCCTGTGGTTTGTTTCTTCATGGGTTTACTGATTTTATCTTCCTTGGAATTCTTTGAGATTGTGTTTAAAATCTGTTATTCCAGAGAGGATTTTGTTTGCTTCTGTCAGTCACATAGGGGTACTTCCAACTCAGAGCTACTTTTTTTTCCCCTAAGATTTTATTTATTTATTTATTTGAGAAAGAGAGAGTGGGAGAGAGCATGAGAGCCGGGTGAGGGGTAGAGGGAACAGCAGGCTCCCCGCTGAGCTGGGAGCCCCAATGAGGAACTCAATCCCCCAGTCTCTGGAATTATGACTTGAGCCGAAGGCAGATGCCTAACCAACTGAGCCACCCAGGTGCCCCTCAAAACTACTTTTAAGTAAATTTTTTGGCTTGGGGTTTATATAGTCACATAGGGAATATGATTTAGGATCCTCCCTCTGCATGAGTATTAGCTTGTGTCAAGAATCCTAGCAAACTTCTTTTACTCCTTGTGCTCCTACTACACCCAGAGCTAAGTGGATATGGGCAAGCCTTCTATGGGTGATTTTTCCCCCCCATTTCTCCTCTTGAGCACTGATTCTGAGAAGCCCAAAATATGGGGTAAGGAAGTGTTCTTCGATGACCCCCAACTAAGGCTCTTTCTTTCTTTCTTTTGGTTCTAAAATCAGACCTTCAGACAAAGGTGAATGTAGTTAATTTGAGAAGTGATCCCAGGGACCAGGTGTGAGGGGTGGTGTGAGTGAAACAAAGGAAGAAGAGAAAGCAGTACAATGTCACCTTATCAAGGGGACCTCTGATACCTCTCGATTGCCACAGGAGCCTTCTGAAATGGGGGCTAACAGGAGAAACATTTATTATTTACTTCTGTCAACCATTGATCAAGAGTGTCCCTATAGACATTGACTTCCCCAGTGGTACATGTGTGAAAGCCCAAGAGATCCCCAAGGGGTCCCTACCCTGTGGAGTCTGAACAGACTCAGACAGGAAGTGAGAAGTAGAACACAAGTGCCCAAGGTGAAGAGTCACCTCCATGAGGCTGGTCAAAACCTGCACAAAAGTGGTCACCTCCGCGGTGGGCAGAAGCAGAGTCAGGGCCCAAAGGACAGAAGGTGTGCTGAGGAGGCACCATGTACAACCCAGGACCATAGGACCACAGGCTCTAGTGTAGGCTTACCTCTGCTGGGATCACGTTCTCCCGTTATTCTGGCTTCTGACTGATTCTCTTACTTAACATCAGTTCATCTGTGCTTTAACATACATGGTTTTTATATTCAGTATTTTATATTCATCTGGTCTGCATATTGCCGGATACAGAGATAAATTTCACAATTTTCAAAATGCTTAATATGTACTTTAATATTGATCCTAAAACGGTCAAGGGGCACCTGCGTGGCTCAGTCAGTTAAAGCATCTTCCTTCTGCTCAAAACACAATCCAGGGTCCTGGGATCGAACCCACATTAAGCTCCCTGCGCAGGGAACCTGCTTCTCCCTGTCCCTCTGCTGCTCCCCGTGCTGTGCCCTCTCTCTCTCTCTCTCTCTCTCTCTGGCTGATCTTCTCTCTCTCTCAAATAAATAAATGGAATCTTTTAAAAATAATAAAATAAAATGAAACTGTTGAATATGGAAATCAAGCATCCCTTTCTGGAGTTCCCAGAATCTACTTTTGTGCCCTATTTTGGAAAACAGGCCAAACAATAATAATAACAACAAAAACTACCAGTTTTTAAAGCCTTATTATGTGTCAGATACTGTGCTGAGTGCTTTATAAGCATTATCTCGGTGAATCCTCGCAACTATATTGGGATAGTCACTTTGGTTCCTATTTTATTTTATTTTATTTTTTTAAATATTTTATTTATTTATTTATTTGACAGAGATCACAAGTAGGCAGAGAGGCAGGCAGAGAGAGAGGAGGGGAGGCAAGCTCCTCGCTGGGCAGAGAGCCAGGTGTGGGGTTTGATCCCAGGACCCTGGGATTATGACCTGAGCCGAAGGCAGAGGCTTCAACCCACTGAGCCACCCAGACACCCCTGGTTCCCATTTTATAGATGAAGAAACTTGGGCCTACAGAGGTTGCCCAAGTATATATAAGTGGTTGAGCCAGAATTTAGTCCAGAGTTTCCCCACTACATAGTCTGCCTTTTTACAGAAAAGCCTTCCTTTGTTCCCATAGTTGTTTTTCTCAAAACGTACAGTGGACCCAGAGGAGTGCTCAAGGCCCAGGCACCCTTGGCAGCTGACTAAGAGTAGGCAAGTTAAGTTTGAGGGAGCCAGGAGACATACACAGAGCTTTCTTATCTACCCAAGAAAACTGCAAGGGCCCAAGAGGTCTTTGAAGGTCAATGCTAGCAATTCCCAGCTCCAGGCAAATCATGAACTCTTCATTCTTGTAGACTGGCTACTGTCCCTGTTGGAACTCCGTGGAAGGGGTAGGGAATCCAGGCCCAGGGAATGGGCTCAGAGCTACAGCCAGCTGCCCCTTCACCCTATCCTGGGAGGGCCCACCCGGTAAGCATTTCACTCTTTTCTGGTTGATGTAGTCAAGGTAAAAAGTGTGAACCTTAAAAACAAGATAGCCCATTATTTAATCAGCAAAAAGGGGAATGCCTCAGGAATACCAGAGGAATTACAAGTCAGGACATTCCAACTATGGCAAACTACAGGCCAGTCTGAAGAACAAAGGAAGAAGGACTTGGGAGGGGTTGTTCTCAAGGGAAGTTCATTGCAGTAGAGCAAGAGTTCGGGATTTTGGTGATTTCTCATTAGCTGGGTTGTTGCTGAACAAGGAAAAAGAGTCTTCCTTCTTCCTGGGGTATGTAAAGTAAGCTGTGATGAGTGGTATACGAGTGAAACCCTCCTTTTACTGCTTCCCGATGCCATTTTGAATCAGGTTTTCTTTATTTTGACAAAAGCAAGGTTCAACCTGAAGGTTGGGGAGTCAAAAGGTGTCGGGTTCCTTCTGGCTAAATGTATGGGGTGTGGGGGTGGGGTCAGATCCCTGGAAGGTTCTGGGGGAACTAGAACATCGCTGGGATAACCCTGTGGTTTGTATCAGGGGCTGGGAAGGTTATGTTATCAGGCTGAGCAGACTACAACATGAGGACACACATCTCTCTTCTGGGTCCGAACCATGTTTGGTGAAAACAAGGGCTTTCTCATGCACTGGGACCAGGGAAAGAAAGTGACCCATGTGGCTGACCTGCATGGTGGTGCTGACCATGCCATGGACCATGTGTAATCTTGTGGCTGCCTGGGGTCTTGGATTGCCATTATCCTCAGCCACCCCATGAGCACCTGCAGTGACAGCACCCTTCCTGGGTGCTGAGATGCCCTGCTCAAGTCCCCAAGGCCTTGTGGGTTGACCAGAGTGAAGTCTGTCCTCCCCTCCTATCCCGTGCCCTCCAACTCTTCTCTGACCACTCTTCTCTGACCAGCCCTTATTTCAGGAGAGAGACACTTGTCTTTCCACCTGGGACTTGAACTGTCAGGACAATTAGCACTACCCTCATGGCTCCCACGGACCTGGCATTTTGTCTAGATGGACTGATAAATGTGTAGCTAAAGCAGGATGGAGCAAAGGGGTAGCAAGTGGAGAGTTGCAGAGCCACAGGTAGCCTCTGTCGAGGGGTCTCTGCCCTCAACGTCAACCCCAACCTGACCCTTCTTCTCTCACAGTGACACCACTGTGGATACAGGTCTGGAAGTCATGAAACCGAGTCAACCCATCCCTCACTACCACTGACATTCACTCAGTCACCAAGTACTGCTCATGCACAAGTGCTTCTGAAAAGTGGGCAAGCCCAGGCTGGGACAGGAAGTACAATGGGCGAGTCCTAGACATCCTGTCACACCATAAGATGGTGTGAGACACCACCACAATCACGTCAAAAGAACACAAGAGCCAACCTGAAGATGCTTCCACAAGCCAAAGGCAAGATTATTTGAGTATCAATAAGAATAATAACTGTAATGTATTGATTGGCACCCATCAAACGTGTTTAAATCCACGGATTCATAAATATTTTAAAAATAACTCATTTGTCCCGTTAGGAGAATTCTAGGCAAATGATAAACGAAAGGAAAGGACCAAATATTTATCCTGTCTTTTGTACATGATCTCTCCCTCGGGGTAACTAATCAATGAAGGAAGTTTCACTTTGTAGAAGTATGCCTGCTAATAAAAGAAGAAGAAATTAGAGGCACCTGGGTGGTTCAGTGGGTTAAAGCCTCTGCCTCGGCTCAGGTCATGATCTTCGGGTCCTGAGATAGAGCCCCGCATTGGGCTCTCTGCTCAGTAGGGAGCCTGCTTCCCTCTCTCTCTGCCTGCCTCTCTGCCTACTTGTGATCTCTGTCAAATAAATAAAATCTTAAAAAAAAAAAAAAAAAACAACCCAGGGCACCTGGGTGGCTCAGTGGGTTAAGGCCTTTGCCTTCGGCTCAGGTCGTGATCCCAGGGTCCTGGGATCGAGCCCTACATTGGGCCTTCTGCTCAGCGGGGTGCCTGGTCCCCCCCCCCCTTTGCCTGCTTCTCTGCCTGCTTGTGATCTCTCTCTCTGTGTCAAATAAATAAATAAAATCTTTAAAAAAAGAGAGAGAGAAAAGACAATTCTAAGATCATAGAATATAAACCGACTGGATAGCTGTTCCTATTAATGAATTATTATTCACTCTTTGGTATGATAGTGT
The DNA here is from genome assembly GCF_964662115.1 of Mustela nivalis. NCBI lineage: Eukaryota > Metazoa > Chordata > Mammalia > Carnivora > Mustelidae > Mustela > Mustela nivalis. The sequence continues at coordinate 116,986,096 of NC_139025.1, forward strand.
AGTATTTTAAAAACTTCTTACCTTTTGGAACTACATACTGAAACATTTACAGCTGACATGATATAATGTCTTGAGCTTGCTTCAGGTAATCTGGGGGTTGTAGGAGGAGTGGGTGAAGGTATAGGTGAAACAAGATTGGTCATATGATCCAAGAGTGCCCAGACATTCATTTTACTATTTCCTCTATTTTTCTATATGTCTGAGATTTTCCACAGTGAGTTTAAAAGATTTTTTTTAAGATTTTATTTACTTATTTGTCAGAGAGAGAGAGAGTGTGTGCACAAGCTTGGGGAGAGGTAGACAGCCAAGATGGAACTCAATCTCAGGACCCTAACATCATGACCTGGGCCGAAGGTAGATGCTTAACAGACTGAGATACAGAGGTACCCCTCCACAGTAAGTTTCTTAGTGCTTTTGTATTACTTTGTGATAGCTATTGCCAAGACTATTGGCTGTGTCATTTTGGTCCCCCAAAATTCAGAAAGCTGTACACCTTTGAAAAGGTGCTAAACCACACAAAGGACTTGGCCATCCGACATCAGCCAATGTCAGTTACTGGCCACTCTGATACTGGCATAAAGGACACGTGAGGGAAGGAGCCACAGTCAGAGGGGTGGAGGGTGTGCGTGGACTCAGCAAACAGCATAGGCTCCCCACTAAAGGGTGACTTAGCCCCTGCTTCTGAAAGATGTCCACCACATCCCTCATTTAACACCATTCCTCAAGAGACCACCCACTTCCTCAGTGGCAAGTTAACCTGGAGGTCAAGTTAACAATTCTGGGCCCCTTCCATCCTGCTAGGGTCAGGAATTCATTATCGCAGGATAACGCATATTCCAAATAACATCTTAGCCAAATAATGCCAACCAGTAAGAAATAGATTCATTTCCATCTCCAGACTCAAGTCGCCCCAGAAAGGTTATGCCAAGAGCTGCCGATCATATTTCCCTACCGGGATTGTACCACCATCCCGACTGAGCTAAAGTCTTTCCCTTCCATCTACGAAACGATGTCCTGGGGTTCTTTACTCTGCTTCCACCTGCTGTCTACACATGAATGTACATGGGTTTAAACCATCGCGGCACTCAATCTTGACTGCTTTTGGAAGGTCTTTTGTGTTTGGTGTGGAACGTTGCTGGATGGGAAACTTTGCTCTTAGCCATATGATGGTTGGGGTTATAAAAGTCTGCTAAATGTCCTCATAAAATGATCGTTTATGCTGTACTAAAAACAAGCAAAAAATTCTCTCAGAAGCTTAAAACAATAAGCACATATTGTCATGCTCGGGTCTATAGGTCAGCTGTTCCTCCACGCTTGAAGCTTCAGGTGGAGTTCAGGTGTGCTCAACATGGCTTTCATTGTCCTTGGACAAAGCTATCCAGGGGGAACGATCTGTTCCTGAAGATTCATTCCAGGACACAGCAGAAGGAGCCCCGCTATCTGGGGTATGTTCTTATCAGGGCAGCTCAAGAGGGCATGTCCCACTGAGCAAGCGCACTTCAAAGCTTCTCTTGTCAGATTCACAAACTTCCTATTTATTGGCCAAAGCAAGTCACATGGCCAAACACAAAGTCAAAAGTGGGAAAATATTCTTTATCCACTATGTGGATGGAGGATTCCATTACGGTGGAGCAAAGATTTGGGTCAGTAATTCAATCTAGCACAGCTCCAGGCACTGCTTTGGTTCAAGCCTCAGCTTTGGACAATAAGAACATTCTGCTAGGAGACCTCCCTTCCTCTTGCTGCAACCAGAGTGATTTTTTTTTTTTTCACCAGCCCTCCTTCCAATTAAAAAAAAAAATAGTTGTAGTAAAAACCACATAACATAAATTGACCATCTTAACCATTTCTAAATGTACATTTGCACTGTTGTGCAACCAATCTCCAGAATTTTTTGATTTTGCAAAACCCAAACGCTAAGGCCATGAAACAACTCCCCACCCAGCTCCTGATAACCACCGTTCTACTTTCTGTTTCTATTAATTTGGTTACTCTGGAAACCTCAGATAAGTGGAATCACATAGTATTTGTCTTTCTGTGATTAGCTTATTTCACTTCACAGAACATCCTCAAGGTCACTGCATACTGCAGAGTTTTTAAGGCTGAATAACATTTCATCATATAAGCCACGTTTTGCTTATCCATTCACCCCTCAGTGGACACTTGGTTTGCATCCACAATTTAACTGTCATGCATAAGTCTGCTATGAACACGGGAGTACAAATATCTCTTTGAGGGATGCCTGGCTGGCTCAGTCAGCAGAGCGTGTGACTCTTGATCTCAGGGTCACAAGTTTGAGCCCCTAATTAGGTGTAGAGCTACTTATAAACAAACAAATAAATAATTTTCAAGTATCTCTTTCAGATCATGTTTTGAATTCTTTGAGGCATAGACCCAGAAGTGGACATGCTAGATTGTGTGGTAATTCTATTTTTAATTTTTTTGAGGAACTTCTATGAGGCTGTACCATTTTACATTCCCACCAACAATGCACAAAAGTTCTAATTTCTTTACTTCCTCACAACGCTTGTTATTTTCTGTTGTTTTTGACAACAGCCATCCTGATGGTGTCAGGTGTTTTTTTTTTTTTTAATTAAACTTTTTATTTTGAAATGACTGTAGATTCACATGCAGTTGTAAGAGATAATAGCGGGACGCCTGCAGGGGGGGCTCAGTCGGTTAAGCATCTGGCTTCCGCTCAGGTCATGATCCTGGAGACCCCAAAGGGAGCCCCACATCAGGCTCCCTGCTCAGCAGGGAGTCTGCTTCTCCCTCTCCCTCTGCTCTTCCCCCTGCTTACGTTCTCTCTCTCTCACTTGCTCACTTTCTCAAATAAATAAATAAAATCTTAAAAAAAAAAAAAGAAAGAAACAACGAGAGATCCCCTTCACTTGGTTCCCACGGCCCAGTTTTCCCCAATGATAACATCTTGTGACAGTACAATAGTCACAACCAGGAAGCCGACATTGATACCAATCCACCAAATTTGTTCAGATTTCAGCAGTTGATGTGTTTAGGATGATCTTTTTTTAACAAGCAAATCTGATCATATCACTGATTGGCTTTAACTCTTCCTAAGGATGTTCCTTGCATCTTTGCTTATATTAGTTTTTTTTTAAAAATTAGAGGCCTGGGGGTGCCTGGGTGGCTCAGTGGGTTATAGCTTCTGCCTTCAGCTCAGGTCATGATTCCAGGGTCCTGGGATGGAGCCCCGCATCAGGCTCTCTGCTCAGCGGGGAGCTTGCTTCTCTCTCTGCCTCTGCCTGCCACTCTGCCTGCTTGTGCTCTCTTTATCTTTGACAAATAAACTAATAAGTAAATAAAATCTCAAAAAAAATTAAAGCTAGAAACCCCTGTGTGGTGCAGTTGGTTAAGCATCCAACTCTGGGTTTCCGCTCTGGTCATGTCAGGGTCATGGGATGGAGCCCCGAGTGGGGTTTTGCACTGAGCATGGAATCTACTTAAGTTTATCTCTCTCTCTACCCCTCCCTCCTTCTGTCTCCCCAAAATAAATAAATAAATCTTAAAAAAAGAAAGCTAAGAAATTTTTAAAAATTGTGTATTAATTCATTTAAAAATAACTATTTTATTTTATTTTTTAAAAGATTTTATTTATTTATTTGAAAGAGAGACAGTGAGAGAGAGCATGAGATAGGAGAGGGTCAGAGGGAGAAGCAGACTCCCCGTGGAGCAGGGAGCCTGATACGGACTCGACCCCAGGACTCCGGGATCATGACCTGAGCCGAAGGCACTTGCTGAACCAACGGAGCCACCCAGGAGCCCTAAGAATAACTATTTTAAACCAATTATATGTAAGTGTAAAGAACTTTTGTGAAAGGAAACTATTTTTTCTATAACAAAAAATTTTAGTGGAAAGAATGGTTTTTGTTTTGCATTTTTGAAAATCTCTTCAATGTCTGGCTTAATAGAAAACAGCTTGATTCTCATATCTGCTTCTGCGTTCTGTGGCAATCTACTGTTTTAGTGGAAGTATATGGAGAAAATTCAGTGTCACAAAGATATGCAGTTAGAAAAGAAAGGAGTATTTTATTTTATTTTTTTAAAGATTTTTAAAAATTTATTTGATGGGGAGAAAGAGTGAAAGAAAGCACAAGCAGGGGATGTGTGTGTGGGGGTAAGGAACAGGCTTCCTGCTGAGCAGGAAACACCACCTGCCGTGGGGACCCAGTGCCCCTGAATGAGCTAAAGGCAGATCCTTAAAGGACTGAGCCCCCCAGGCGCCTCATGGGAGGGGTATTTTAATAGCCTTTTGTGGGTATTATTCTTTGATACCACATCAAAATTCAACAAGTGGCAGTTTCTTAAAGGATAGTTGCAATGTAGAATCTGAAACCATACCAATGGCATTTTCATACTGTTACATTAAAATCTATTCTTCTTCTTTTCTTTTCTTTCTTTCTTTTTTTTTTTTTAAGCAGGCTCCCTGCTGAGCAGAGAGCCTGATGCAGGACTGGATCCCAGGACCCTGAGATCATGACCTGAGCCGAAGGCAGTGGCTTAACCCACTGAGCCACCCAGGAGCCCCTCTTTTTTTTTTTTTTTTTTCAAGATTTCATTTATTTATTTGACAGAGAGCAAGAGCACAAGTAGGCAGAGCAGCAGGCAGAGGGACAGGGAGAAGAAGGCTCCTCACAGAGCAGGGAGCCCAATGCAGAGCTCGTTTCCAGGACCGCGGGATCATGACCTGAGGTGAAGGCAGATGCTTAACCGGCTGAGCCAACCAGGCTCCCTAAAATCTATTATTCCATCTTGCACTATGAATAAATCTTCTATGAATGTATGATTTTTTAAAAAGATTTATTTTTTTTAGAAGAGAGCCCATGAGTGAAGGGAGTGGGGAGAGGGCAGAGGGAGAGGAAGAACAAATCCCCAGGCAGACTCCCTGCTGAACATGGAGTCCAACACAGGGCTCCATCCCACAACCCACAAGATCAGGGTCTGAGACAAAACCAAAAGTCAGATGCTCAAGCAACTGAGCCACCCAGGAAAACCCACCTATGCATGATTTTGTGACAAACACTGATTTGACATTTGGAAAACATTGAGATATGCAGATATTCCAAATTTTAACACATTGCATGATACAATATTGAAAAATCACATTTGTTACTACCACTACTAATCTCCTCAGAAAGGTTTCTAAAGGGGTGCCTGGGTGTCTCAGTTGGTTGGCATCTAACTTCCACTAAGGTCTTGATCCTGGTGTCCCAGGATCAAGCCCCAAACCAGGCTCCCTGCTCAGCAGAGAGTCTGCTTCTCCCTCTGCCCCTCACTCTGCTCGTCTTCACACGCACGCTCTCTCTCTCTCGGTCTCTCTCAAATAAATGAATAAAAAATCTTTAAAAAAAGAAAAAAGGTCTTTAGGTACTAGTAAAAGAAAGAAACACACATTAGTTTCTTCTCTACTTGCAACACTTCTGACCCCTAAATGTGTGGGGTTTTTCCCGTATCACATGATTCTCTGGACGGTAACTGGGTGTCTTATGGTTCAATCCCGACACTAGCTACCTGCAGTTAGAGCAGACCCCACAGTTGAGGGTTCAGCCCCACTTCAGATCCCAGCCACAAGTCCCAGGCTATCACCCGTGCTTCTAACCAATCAGCTGTAAATCTGGGGTTCCATTACTCTCCTTTCAGTTTTGATAATTTGCTGTAACAGCTCACAAAACTCAGGAAAATGTGTACTGCCTTTACTAGTTTATTAAAAAGGATGAAATAAAGGATACAGATGAACAACCAGGTAAAGAAGTACACAGGGCGGGGTACCTGGGTGGCTCAGTGAGTTAAAGCCTCTGCCTTCACTCAGGTCATGATCCCAGGGTTCTGGGATCGAGCCCAGCTCTCTGCTCAGCGGGGAGCCTGCTTCTGCCCCCAACCACCCCCCCCCGCCCCTACCTGCCTCTCTACCTACTTCTGATCTCTGTCTGTCAAATAAATAAATAAATAAATCTTAAAAAAAAAAAAAAAAAAGAAAGAAATACACAGGGCAAGATCTACAACGGTCCTCTGGGCGGGAGCTTCTGTCCCCATGGAGCTGGGGGACAGTTCATGGATATTTTCACCAACACAGAAGCTCCCTGAATTCCTTTGGTTGGAGTTTTTATGAAGGCTTCAATATGTAGGTATAATTGATTGAGTCATTGGCCATTGGTGATTAAGTCAGTCTCCAGCTCCACTCTGGTCCCTGAAGGGGATAGTACCGGAAGTTCCAGTCCTCTAATCACATGCTGATTCTTTTTTTTTTTTTTTTTAAGATTTTTGTTTATTTATTTGACAGGGATCACAAGTAGGCAGAGAGGCAGGCAGAGAGAGAAAGGAGGAAGCAGGCTCCCTGCTGAGCAGAGAGCCCGATGCGGGACTCGATCCCAGGACCCTGAGATCATGACCCGAGCCAAAGGCAGTGGCTTAACACAATGAGCCACCCAGGAGCCCCCACATGCTCATTCTTGATGCAACCAGCCCCCTGCTGAAGAGTCACCTCATTAGCATAAACTCAGGTACCATTGAAAGAGGCTTATTATGAATAGCAAAAGACCCTCCCTCTTGAGAATTTCTAAGTGTTTTAGGAGCTCTGTGCCCAGAATAGAGAGTTAAAGGCCAAACACACAGTACTTATTATATTACAATATCATAGCTAGAAAGTTGTCAAGCTCACAGTGGTTGACACAAATTTTCCAAAATTGTAACTTCTGCTTGGAAGCTCAAATTTTATCACAAGCAACAAATACTGTTAGTTGTTTCTTGTTCAAGGAGAGCCTCACTTCACATCATTTTTGAGAAAGTGTCTGCCAATTATAAGTGTCTGAATCTCCATTGTTTGTCAGTCTTTCATGTAAAAGATGATATTCCATGAAAAACGCTAGCTCGGTAGCAATGCAGAGAATCGCACAAGTGCTTTTTCTTAAGACGACAAACATCCTTTGGTAAGCAGCAGAAGTATTTATGTATACTTTCCCCTTCTTCGTACAGGCTCTTAAAAAGACAAAGATGAGCACAACTCACAGGCTGAGGTTTAATAAAATTAATGTATTTTACTGCTTCATCATGGATATTCATAAATGAACTCTTTGTATTTGCAAATACATGGCAATGAAGATCTATAATGACTACAAGAGCAATTCGACATGTTGGGAGGAAAAAAATTTTCTGCATCCTCTTTTTAAAAATTTTTTTAAAAGATTTTTTTAGCGGCGCCTGGGTGGCTCAGTGGGTTAAGCCGCTGCCTTCGGCTCAGGTCATGATCTCAGGGTCCTGGGAGTCTGCTTCCTCCTCTCTCTCTCTGCCTGCCTCTCTGCCTACTTGTGATTTCTCTCTGTCAAATAAATAAATAAATAAATCTTTAAAAAAAAAAAAAGATTTTTTTAAAGTTTATTTGAGACAGAGAAAGCAAGTATGTGCGTTCACGTGTACAAGACACAGAAAGAGAGAGAGGGAGAGCATGAGCAGTGGGGAGGGGCAGAGGGAGAGGGAAAGGCAGACTCCCCACTGAGTGGGGAGCCCAGTCTGGAACTTGATCCCAGGACCCCATATCTTGACCTGAGCCAAAGGCAGATGCTTAACCGACTGAGCCACCCAGGCACCCCTTCCTCTACCCTCTTAAATTTAGAGTCTGGGGACCTGTGAATTGAACCAACAAGACAGATTAGCAGGAGAAGGGAATGGAATTTTCATTAATATTTACATGCATGAGAGTTCACAGCAAAGGGAACTCGAAGAAGTGGTTGGATGTGAGGGCTTATATTCCTCGAGTGGAATGTTGGAATACAAAGGAAGGAGGTGTGGTCCTCAAGGGACAATGGACTGTGGGAAAGTGGCTAGGACTTTCAGGAACGAATTAATGAAAGAGAAGCCTTATCTCAGAAAGATCTGTCCATACAGACTCATCTTGGTATCTGTGCTCTGTCTCCAGACCTGAAGGTGGCTCTTCCCTTTCTGGTGTGGGGGAAAACACATCCAGAAAGAAAAACTGACACCCTGCCTTAGTCAGACAAAGGGAGGACAAGGGATTGATTCTTTCTGCATCTGCTGATTGCCTGCCGGTCTAAATAATCCTTACGCTGAAGTGGCCTATTTGGGGGTGGGATATGCTGCTCCCTTTAGGTGCCCTTGCCTTAACTCAACCATTCCTTCTTTTTTTTTTTTTTTTTTTAAGATTTATTTATTTAGGGGCACCTGGGTGGCTCAGTTGGTTAAGCAGCTGCCTTCGGCTCAGGTCATGATCCCAGCATCCTGGGATCGAGTCCCACATCGGGCTCCTTGCTCCGCAGGGAGCCTGCTTCTCCCTCTGACTCTTCCTTCCACTCTGTCTGCCTGTGCTCGCTCTCACTCACTCTCTCTCTGACAAATAAATAAATAAAATCTTTTTAAAAAAAAATAAATAAATAAAAATAAAATAAAATAATAAAAAATTAAAAATATTTATTTATTTATTTTGTTGGGGGCGGGCCAGAGGGAGAGAGAGAGAAGCAGATTCCATACTGAGCCTGGAGCCTGATGCAGGCAGGGCTCGATCTTATATACCTGAGATCATGACCTGAGCGGAAACCAAGCTGGGCACCCAACCGACTCCACCACCCAGGTGCCCCTATGCACCTTCCTTTTTTTTTTTTTTTAATATTTTATTTATTTATTTGACAGACAGAGATCACAAGTAGGCAGAGAAGCAGGCAGAGAGAGAGGGGGAAGCAGGCTCCCCGCTGAGCAGAGAGCCGGATGCAGGGCTTGATCCCAGAACCCTGGGACCATGACCTGAGCCAAAGGCAGAGGCTTTAACCCACTGAGCCATCCAGGCGCCCCCCTATGCACCATTCTTTTGAGCGATTAATCAAATGATAACTTAGTGAAGGGGGCAAATAATATCTTAGTATCGTAGTAATCTTGACCTTGTGCATTTCTCCTGAAAGGACCTTAAAGACCTCCAGGGCCAGCCCATGGACCGCACTTGGAGGGTGCTGTTCTCTGTACTATACTCTTCTTCTTTTTTATTTTATTTTATTTTATTTATTTATTTGACAGAGATCACAAGTAGGCAGAGAGGCAGGCAGAGAGAGAGGGGGAAGCAGGTTCTCCGCGGAGCAGAGAGCCCAATGCGGGACTCAATCCCAGGACCCGGAGACCACCACCTGAGCCAAAGGCAGAGGTTCAACCCACTGAGCCACCCAGGTGCCCTGTACTGTACCCTTTATTTGTTTACCTCTACTGACAGATAAATTGTTAAGTACCCCTTGGTCGATCTCACGGCCACCGGTAAATTACAACGCTTTGGCACAAGATCCAAAGCCTGCGTGAGTGGCCTTGCCTGGCAGCCTCCCGGGGACTCTCAACCAGTATGGGGACAGCAGCCATGCTAAGGGAGCCACTCAGAATTCCCAGAATGTATCAGCATGTGCAGCTTTCCTCCTGGCTGGCTCCTTTTTCTCTCAAGCATTCTTTAAGCTCCAGTCCCACAGTCATCTCCCTTGACTCTCTCAAGGGAGAGAGACAAGGGCCAAGAAAGAGACTAGCGCCACCCTGCTCGGTGAATGGCTGGGGATGCCCAGTGGAGTTAGGATACAACGCAAACAGCCAAGCAGCTTCCTGGGGCCTGGGCCAACATAAGATCTCTGGTGTCAGATCTGAAAATCTAGGCAGAGCAGTAGGGGCAGGTGCTGGGGAGAGAGAGGACTGCCAGGCACCTAGAAGGGGACCTTGGAGGAATGCCACTCCTTTCTGTTACCAGGGTCCTGGCTCTCTTCATGCCTTAGGGATTGGGTTTTGGGGGGCGGTCCTCCTGCGTGGCTGTTTGGGGCCCTAGTGGGACAGGCCTAAGGCTCCCAGATTAATAATATACATGGCCCAGTTAAAATTGAATTTTGGATAAACCATACAGTTTTTTTAGTATAAGGATATCCCAAATATTGCATGGGGGCATACTTACACTAAAAAAAAAAATAGTCAGTGTTTATCTATAATTCAGATTTCACTGGGAGTCCTGTATATTTATTTGCTGAATCTAGCAACCCTAGACCATTACGAGTCATTGCCCCAAGCAAAGTGAGCCCCTTTTCACGCACCATGTTACCTTGGTCTCTCCTGAACCTAGTCCTTGCTGCCCCAATGGCAAGCTTGTACACCTTACTGAAATGAACCTTTTCAGTCCCAAAGCTGCCTGGAACCAGGGGCGAGCAGAGGCAAACTGAGGGCTTGGATGGATATGAGATGTAAGGCCATGGCATTGGATAATTCTCTGTTCCTGCATGAGGGAGCTCTCCCTTACAGCTTGAGGCTTCTTGGGGGTACCTATGGAGACACAACCTCCTTCCTTACCTCGCTTCTTCTCCCCAACCTCCCCACCTGCCCCTGATTGTCTCGCTAACTGTCCAGGCCTGGTGTCTCTGAAACTCCCCTCCCCCACCCTGAAGGACTGGCCAGCACTCCCCCCCCCCAGGGACCCCTGGCTGTCTGGGGTTTCCCCAGTGGGGTCGGCTCTGGAAAGAGGCTGGGGATGGCGATGTGTCCTCCCTCCCAGCTAGTCGCTCTCCACCAGCCACAGCTGCCTCTGGTTTTCTCCTTTTAAGGAAGGACCTGAGGGCAAACTCTCCTCCCTACTGGGAGGACTTCTTCTTTCCAAAGATCCCAGAGTGGGAGTGTACCCCCCCCCCCCAGCTTGCTTGAAGCCCTGATTTTCCTCTGATTAAGATGACCTTGACCCTCTTCTCTGTGGACAGATCAGCCCTGTTTTATGCTGAAGGTACCTTCTCTTCTTCCAGACCTGCTCAGTGTCCCCACAGAAGCTGAAACTGCCTCCTTCCAGCCTCTGACTGTCGGCTCCTCCAGCCCAGGGTTCCCTCTGAGAATAGGCCGCAGTGGGAGATGTGTGGGAGGGGCCGCCGCAGTCCCTAGGAGACCCTACTCAGCGGCTCCAGGCTTTGACATCCAGAATAGGGACCATCTCCCACTGCGACACTGACTGGGGGAAATGGCAGCCGTCAAATCAGCACAGGTTTGCCCTCCTGGAGGCGGAGATGGGTGTATCTGGAAGGGGTGATGCATTCTCCTAGGGAAGGTCACAGGAATGCTGAGGCCTTTGTGAGGTCTTGCGGGCCCTGTGACTGGGAGTGGAGCGGCGGGCAGAGGTTTGAGGGCCCGCCTTCCAGCGCTGCCCTCCAGGCTGACAGCTGAAGAGTGAGAAAAGAGGTGAGTGGCCCAAGAGGGCGGGGCGACCGAGTCAGGTCTAGAACCCAGGGCTCCCGGCCCTCTCTCAGGATAGGAGGCTGCATGGGCACGTGACAGATTCTCCCTCCACTCCTGGAAGGGCAAGGATGGGGCTTCCTGGTGTCTTACGTCAGAAAGAGCCCTCAGGGCTAATTCAAACCTTCCTCCCCTCCAAGGCCTCAAACCTAGCTGCTGCTCTTGGATTCACGAGGTCGGTTCTCAGAGATGGGCACTGGGGTCCTGGCTGGATGCCTTCTGGCTCAAGCCGAACAGTGTCACACAGGTGTATGTGTCTAGATCAGAGGGGACTGGCTGCCACCAGACAACCACCACCCTTACACTTGGCAGGCCTGGGGCAAGAGTCCATATAGAGTTCCTACCCATGGCTGGCTCCCTTTCTCTTCTGAGGCCCGTTGTGTAGCCAAAGGTGGCAGCCACAATGTATCCCAGCCCTCAGACTCTCCTCCCAATGTACTTGGACACTTGTTGCCTTGAGTGGCAGCATCTGTACACCCTCCCCTCTCTTGCTTCGACAGCGCAACTGATGTTATATGACTTCTGCAACTGGATCCCAAAGGACGATTCAGCTTCTGCCTGATTCTTTTTGAGACTCTTTCTTTTGGACCCACAGCTGCCACGCTATGAGAAAGCCCAGGCCTCGCCAGTGGAGGTGGAGGTCTCTGACCACAGCCGGCATATGAGCGAGCAGCTTTTGGGTTGACTATCACCCCAGCCACAATCTCCTGGCTACCATATGAGACCCCAAAATGTCTTTCCAAGTCCTCTGCCCATTTGTAAATCAGGCTGTTGGATTTTTTGGTATTACATTGTGTTTGTTCTTGATATGTTTGGGTACTAACTCCTTACTGGATGTATGACTTGCAAATCTCTTCTCCCATTCAGTGAGTTGCCTTTTCACTCCGTCAATGGTTTCCTTCCCTATGCAAAAGCTTTTTAGTTAGATATTATCCCATTTGCTTATTTTAGCTTTTGTTGCCCTTGCCTGAGGAGACCGGTCCCAAAAATATTTTCAAAATCTATGTCAGAGGGGCGCCTGGTGGCTTAGTCAGTTGGGTGTCTGCCTTTGGCTCAGGTCATTATCCCGGGATCTTGGGATCAAGTCCCACGTCAGGCTCCCTGGTCAGCCAGGAGTCTGCTTCTCCCTCTCCCTCTGCGTCTCTCCCTGCTCATGTTCTCTCTCTCATTCTCAAATAAATAAAATATTTAAAAACAAAACAAAACAAAAATAAAACGAATGCAGAGAACTGACTGGCTCTGGTTTCTTCTAGGAGTGTTATGGTTTCCATCTTTCATTCAGGTCTTTCATCTGAGTTTCTTTTTGTGTCTGGTGTAAGCGAGTGGTCCCGTTTCATTCCTCCCCATGTGCTGTCCAGTTTTCCCAGCACCATTTGTTGAAGAGCCTGTCTTTTCCCCATGGTGTATTCTTGCGTTCTCTGTCATGGATCAATTGAGTGTGCATGGGTTTACTGCTGGGTTTTCTAGTCTATCACATTATTATGTGCCTGTTTTCCTGCAGTACTATACTGTTTTGATTTCTTTAACTTTGTAATGTAGTTTGAAATCAGGGAGTGATACATCCAGCTTTGTTCTTCTTTCACAAGATCGCATTGGCTCTTTGAGGTCTTTTATGGTTCCATACAAATTTTAGGATTCTTTGCTGTAGTTTTGTGAAAGGCCATTAGTGTTTTGATAGAGATTGCATTGAATCTGTAGGTTGCTTTGGGTAGTGTGGACATTTTAACAATATTAATTCTTCCAATTCATAAGCATGGTGTATCTTTCCATTAATTTGTGTTGTCATCAATTTCTTTCATCAACATCTTATAGTTTTCACAATACACTTTCCCAACAAAAACATCCAGGTGGCCAAAAAGCACACGAAAAGATGCTCCACATCACTTGTTATCAAAGAAATGCAAAGCAAAACCACAATGAGATACCCCTTCACACCCGTCAGAATGGTTAGAATCATAAAGATTAAAAAAATACCAAGTGCTGGTAAGGGTGTGGAGAAGAGGGAACCCTCAGGCACTATTGTTGGGAATGCAAACTGGTGCAGCCACTGTGGAAAACATTATAGAGGTTCTTCAAAAAATTGTAAGTAGAACTACCATAAGATCCAGCAGCTCAGCTCCTGGATTTTCTTTTCCTGAAGAAAAGAGATACATGCCCGCTATGTTCACTGCAGCATCATTCACTGTAGCCAAGATACGGAAGCAACCTAAGTAACCACTGATAGAGAAATGGACAAAAAAGATGTGATAGACATAAACATTACTTACAGCCTTGTAAATAAGTGCGTGGGCTCCCCAGAGCTCCTGTCCATACTCTCCCCATGTCCTCCTTACAAGCAACCATAATTGGGCACCCCTCGGGCCTAGATGTGCTGTTCTTTCTGCCTTTGGGAAGACAAGCAAGGGCTGAGGCGAGCTCAGGTCCGGGAGGTCGGCTTGAACAGCGGACCCAGAGTGTAGTCAAGAACGGGGTTGTGGGCTCCAAAGGGGTTCTGTGCTTGGTCCCAGCAGGGTGGGGAGCAGGCAGAGAAGGACCAGAATGAGGCCCTCCAAATCATAGGGCCCAAGCAGAGGACCGCTGCCAGGTTAGGGCAGTTGTGACCAAGTATTTGTCTGCATCATCTCTCTCTCTCTCTCTCTTTTTTTAAAGATTTTATTTATCTACTTGAGAGACCGAGAACAAGCGGGGTGAGGGGCAGAGGGGGAAGGAGACTCCTCATTGAGCGGGGAGCCAGGAACAGGGCTCAATCCCAGGACCCCGAGATCATGAGCTGAGCTGAAGGCAACTGCTTAACGACTGAACCACCCAGGCACCCCTGCATCATCTCTTCATCTTTCCCCAGCTCTGCCCTCCTGGGTTCATTGTCTTCACCCTGCACTGAGAACCGAGAGGCCGAGAATAAGGCTCACGGCAAGGGCGCGTTAGCTCCAGCCAAGGCCAGGCCCTCTGCATTACACCACAGGGCTTCCAAGGCCCTCCCTGCTCCAAATCACTTGATTGAGCCCTTCTTAGAGTCTACTTATCTTTGCTTTAAAACAAAAAAAGACTGTGACAGCTTTAGGCTGAAAGGGGAGGCCCAGGGAACCTGAAATAGGAAGACCCAGCCTTGACCATGGAGGAGGATTCTAGAACCGAGGGCTGGAGGCGTCCAGCTGCCGTCCAGCCAGGAGACCGGTCGTCTTGGAGGTCATCAAACAAGCGGACTCATTTATCTCTTTAGCTCCCCACCAAGGGATCTCTTTATCGCCTGCCCAGCCTTTAAACCCAATGTCTACCCCCAAAGAGTGTCTTTTAAAACCCTTTGGCCTTGAAAGAAGCAGTCTATTCTTTATCTCTGTTTTGTTCTGTGTCGGCTTCCCAGAGGGTTATCAGGGGAGGCTCGGGTTTCTCTGTCTCCTGTTATCTCCCTGCTGTGTTTCAAAGCTGCCCTCGCAGCAGCTCCAGGCTTGGGCTGGAGCCTTACCCCACAGACAGAGGCCAGCGGGCCTTCTGAGTGCAGGGTCCCAGCTTCTGGGACCTCCCTGTCCCTTGCCAGCCTGGGCTTTCATCAAGGCTGGCCAGGTGTCATTTGTGGCCTCTCCAGGGAACTTTATGATACCAGGCAGAGCTTTGATTTGTAGAGTTCACAGACCACCCACTATATTTTTTAATTAGGGAAACCGACATAGGCTTCTCACTTCACTTTTGTATGTATGTTTATCTATTTGCCAAATACGTTACAAAAAGTAGCTTTTTAAATTTCTTTTTTTTTTTTTTTTACTGATTTTGTTTATTTATTTGACAGAGAGCGACATAGAGAGAGAGGGAATACAAGCAGGAGGAGTGGGAGAGAGAGAAGCAGGCTTCCCGCCGAGCAGGGAACCCAAAATGGACCTGGGATCAAGACCTGAGCCGAAGGCAGATGCTTAACAACCGAGCCACCCAGGTGCCCCCAATTTTTTTTATTTCTTAAGAAAGAAGGGACACTTTAATTCCCATTGAGTGGGAAGGCTATTATGTCAGATTAAAATGATTGTGTCCCCCCCTTCCAGCCCCACCCCCTGCAATAAAGGACAGCTGGCATCCTCACATGACCCCTGAAGCCTGGGAAAACCTTGTCTGGCTGCATGGGCCCGTGCGCGGGTGTGAAGGCCCAGCTCTGAGAACACAAGGCTCTGGGAATTTCACAGGGCTGCCAGGTCCTCGCACACGTTGTGCTCTTTCATGGCCCTCACTACGGCTCACGATGCTTCCCCTGGCACGCTCACACTCATCCTTCAGACTCAGCTCAGGCATGTTCTCCTTTAGGCAAAGCCAGATGAAGGGCGGTGAGCTCTGGGCAGTCCACACAGGGCCCCATCCTGCCTGTGTTGGGTCAAGGGGTCTGCTATTTGCCATCTTGAAATCCGAACAAGGGGCCTTGAATTTTCATTGTGCCCTGGGCCATACGAATTATGTAGTGGTCCTGCGTCCAATAACATCTTTCTGACATCACCTCTCACCCTGAGTTGAGTCCACTGCCTCCCCTGGGATGGCACAACCCCTCTTCTCCCTCCCTCACACCCCAATCAGCCCTGATTCACTTATTTGTCTCCCCACTAGACTTTGAACCCCAGGAGGGCAGGGCAGAGTTTACATGGATCCCCCCACTGTATGTATTTAGCGCAGAGCAGGTGCTCAGTAAATGCATGTTGAAGTGAACAGTCCTGATGGTTGAAGGCCTGGCCCACTTCCCTCTATGATTCTGGCCAGAGCTGGGCTTCAACCCATTTCTCTTGCTTTGGGGCCAAGACAATCCTCCCTGCCCTCTTGCTCTCCTGACCAGTGGCTGAAGGCCAAAACCAACCCAGACCAAAGCCAAATATAAATTTGTTTTTCTGACCTAGGACCCAAATTAATGTATTTTGTTTTTCCCAAAGGTACTCTACCCTTTTCTAAAGCAGTTAAAGTCAACTAATCCAGAACATCAGAACATCCTCAACTATCCAGGGCTCGGTGGGGTGGAGTTCGGGTGAGGACCAAAATACCACCCAAGGAGGACTGGGAGCCCTGTTGGGTCATGCGGGACTCACACTAGGCCCCAGACACGGGGAACTAGTGAGGTCCGGGCCATCCGCACTCTTGAATGTGTGAGGCAGGAGGAGTAGCCAGTGTTGAGGCCGACTTCTCCAGCAGGAGGAAAGGGAGGGTATGGCTCATACCAAGCCTGCCAGATTCACACACAATCTCCTTACAACCTTTCATCCAGCTATCCATCCCTGTGGGGCTTTTGTTGTCTTTAATAGCAGTCCTCTCCTGGCTCTGGGACGCAGGTCCAAGTCCAGAAGCGAAGTCAGGGCCAGTGGTTATCTAAGTGTGCAAGGGGCAATACTGGGTGGTGCTCTGAACTTCCCCCATTAGACCCCAGGGTCCTTTCTCCTCCCTCTTCTGTGTTCTTACCCAGCAGGGTCTGGGCCCCATCTGACCAATCACTAGTGGAGAGCAGACCACAGCCACCAGGTGTCCCTTGCTCATCCTGAAAGCCATGGCCACCAACAAATGCTTGAACATGGTCTGGACACCCAACTCTGAGCTCTGTTACCCTGAGGAGGGTATATCCAGCTCCAGAAGCCAAGGGCCCTGGTCTGCCTTCTAGAGCTCTGGTCCCCCAGTATCTCAGAGCACCTGATTAGGAGTTATTGGGGAAACAAATGACCGGGCTGGGCAGATTCAAACTTCAGGATAGTTTGTGTGGTTTGTTTTTTTTTTTTAAAGATTTTATTTATTTATTTGACAGAGAGAAATCACAAGTAGATGGAGAGGCAGGCAGAGAGAGAGAGAGGGAAGCAGGCTCCCCGCTGAGCAGAGAGCCTGATGCGGGCCTCGATCCCAGGACCCTGAGATCATGACCTGAGCCGAAGGCAGCGGCTTAACCCACTGAGCCACCCAGGCGCCCAGTTTGTGTGTTTTTAAAGATTTTACTTATTTATCTGACAGAGATCACAAGTAGGCAGATAGGCTGGCAGAGAGAGAGGAGAAAGCAGGCTCCCTGCTGAGAGCCTGATGGGAGGCTCTGACGGAAGACCCTGAGATCATGACCTGAGCCAAAGGCAGAGGCTTAACCGACTGAGCCACCTAGGCGCCCCACTTCTGGATACTTTGAGCACAGATGATCCCTGCGTGGCTGGTCAGCAGTGGAGGGGGGGGGGTATCGGGTGTGAAGGTCAAAATAAAAGGTTTCTATTTTCTAAATTCAAAAAAAGAAAAGATTTCTGCGCCCAAGTCCCAAGATGTGGACAAAGCACTATAGATCCATTTAAAACTTGGCCCAAACAATCACAGACTTCTTCACTTGCTCCCCTGAGAGCCAGCCAACCAGAGGCAGTCTCATTCCAGTGTCCACCCCTCTGAGAGCCAGCCAATGAGCAAGAGCCTTACTCCCTAGCAGCGCCCCTTCTGAAAGTCAGCCAATCCCTAAGCGCCAAGGCTGAAAGTCAGCCAATCTGTAAACAGACCAGCTTCTGAAAGTTGGCCAATTGCTGACCAGCCTGCTCTCCCTACTCTATATAAGAACAGCTCTTGGCTTGCGGTGAGTCTGTGCTTTATTCTGAGTAGGGCGTCTGTCTGTTTTTGCAAGTTAGGAATTCCGCTTCAGTGTTTCAGATACACATTCCCAGCGAGGAGGGCTAGCACTCAGCATATGTCCCAGTGGCTCCTGGGGGCATCTGTGGTACCGTCCCCTCACCGCCACTGCACACACACCAAGGCTAGGGCAGACTCCCTGGGCCCTTGGTCATAGAGGCCTGACTCGTGGTTTCAGGACCTCCTGGTCACTTCTCTAAAATCCTGTCCCCTTCTTTCCTGAGCTGTGTCCGGAGAGGGTGGGGGAGGGAGGCTGTGGCTGAGGAGGGTGTGTGGAGGGGAGTTATCTCCATAAGGTCTTCCGTGGGTGCCCAAGGCAGGAGGAGAGGTTCAGCCTAACGGGGGTCCACTGACAGGAGACAAAGCTTGCTTTTGTGTCCTCCAGGGCTGGTCTGAGAGGGACAGTGACGGATGGGAGGACACCCATGACATCACATCTGTTTGGTGTGACATGGTTTGATAGGGGAGGCAGGATACCTTAAGAGCACTCAACAAAACTCTAGAGCCCCTAGGCCACATCCAGTTAGATCCCTCTTCCCTGGACCTGTACTAAGTGCTGAGAGAAGTCAAGAAGTGAGGGTAAGTCAAGAAAGGCTTCCCAAGGGAAGTGAGGTTGAGGAGGATGTGGGACTGACCCTAGCAGGCACTTGAGGTCAAGGGAAAGAAAAGGACAACACAGCTCACCCCTTTCTGTCTTCTCCCACTCCTGTCCCCCAGTATCCTTCAGGCTAAGTCTCTGGTGGGGTGAGCGCAGAGCAGGAGATCCTTGCGGAAGAGAGCTTTTGTGGGCTGCAGGGTAGGGGAGGGAGGAGGGCAGGATGGGGCATTTAGAGTGGCCATAAGCAGAATCAGACTGCTGTGAAGTTTCTTGCCCTGTTTGCCCCTTTCTTCCCCTCCCCACAGATGCGTATCTCTGCAGCTCCCTTTACATCAGAGCCTCAGTCTTCCCTTTGTGTAGTGGGCACAGCACCCGCTCTGTCCCCTTCCTGCAGTGTGGTTACTGGTGCCTTGTCACTTGGCCTCCCAACCCCCATCCCATACAAACCTCCAAGAGGTTGTTAGTCCAGAGTCTGTTCTTGAGCTGGCCCCAGCTTCCCCTTCCTTGGCCCCAACCCCCTCTTGGAGGGGAAGCTGGAACAGGTAGGAAGAAAGTTTGAAGTAGGTAGGACTGTAAGATGAACCTGAGACTCAAGGAAGGGAGGGGAGCCCCCACCACATGCCAGAAACTGAAAACCATGTTGAAGGGCTCTCGTTGGTTCCTGCAGAAGGAACCAAGCTGGCCAAGCTGTGACTGGGACCAGTGCTGATGTGAAACCCAGAACTCTGAGTTGAACTTGGTCCCAGAAGGGTCTCAAGGACTCTGGGAAAGGCCAGGCTGGCTGGGAAAGGCCAGGGTTTAAATCCCAGGTCTCTGATAGGACTTAACTGTGAAAAGGGGGGCTACTGTAGAACCAGGAGAGACAAGGCAGTAGAGGTCCCCAACCAACTGTGTGTGCCCAGTGGGGGGGGGTGTCCCCCAGCTGTACGCCTGGGCCTCGGGACCTGGTCAGGCAGTGGGGTGACCTTGTTCCTCTCTTGGCCCTGCCCGTTCTTTGCTCTGCAGGTAGTTTTATCATTCCTGACTCCTTAGGTATCCCTCCTACTTTCAAAGTGCATCCAGAGCCCAAAACCCACTCCGCGCCTGGGTCGCTATTTGTGGTCTCAGAAAGTATCTTCTGTGAGTCTGGTGGAAGGAGAGGCTGTCCCTGCTCCCTGGCCCTTCTGGCGATGAGATGGCAGGGGTCTATAAGGCAGTTGGAACCCTGCCCGTGTTGTAGGGTGAGTGCCCTTCTCTGGGGAGGTGCTGAGCCAGAGCTGGGCTGTGTGTGTGTGTGTGTGTGTGTGTGTGTGTGTGTGTGTGTGTGTAGGCGCTCCTGGATTATTCTGAGCCAGAGCTGGGCTCTGTGTGTGTGTGTGTGTGTGTAGGCGCTCCTGGATTATTCCAGGCCGGGCCTTCTGCATTCTCTGCGTGGCTGGGAGGCCTGAGCTCACTAGACAAACAGCACCTTGGCAGCTGGCCTGTAGGGTATTGTTTCCAGGAGGTGCTTCCTCACTTGGATCGGGAGAGGTGAAAAACAGACAACAAGGCTGAAGATTCTGAGCTCCACCAACCAGAGTGTGCAGTGATCCCAAACTCTCTGCCTCCCCTATAGTTCTCCTCCCAGCTCTCCTGGGGCTGAGGAACTCCCAGGACAATCTGGACCCAAGCGGCCCCCCTGACTCTTAGGAGACTTCTGATTGGCAGGCTTGGGCCTCGCTTTGGCTTGCCTCCCTCCAGTGACGGGGAGCTCAGTGTGCCCCCAGAGAGTATGAGGAGTAAAAAAAACAGAACAGATTTGGAAATAGGCTGAGATGATCATCTGGGGAGACTGGAGGAACATGTGTTTAAACCGGAACTGGTGAGGAAGACCCCACAACCCAGGCCCAGCAGCTTTGACAGTAAAGGGGAGCAACATGCCACCTTGGAATGTGCTTCGGTGTGTAGGGTATTTGAAGCTGGACATTGCGAAACCAGCAGACTCGGGAAGGGCTTTTTACTTCCTCCTTAACTGCCTAAAACAGTTCAGAGGGGCACCTGGGTGGCTCAGTCATTAAGCCTCTGCTTTCAGCTGAGGTCATGATCCCAGGGTTCTGGGATCGAGCCCCACATTGGGTTCCTTGTTCAGTGGGGAGCCTGCATCTCCCTCTCCCCCTCCACCTGCTTGTGTTCCCTCTCTTAAAAAAAAAAAAAAGAAGAAGAAGAATTTAGATAGGGGCCTGTACCAAGAAGAGGGCTCTTACCAGAGATAACTTCTTTTTTTTTTTCTTTTAAAGATTTTATTTATTTGCTTGACAGACAGAGATTACAAGTAGGCAGAGAGGCAGGTAGAGAGAGAGGGGGAAGCAGACTCCCTGCTGAGCAGAGAACCCGATGCTGGGCTTGATCCCAGGAGCCTGGGATCATGACCTGAGCGGAAGGCAGAGGCTTAACCCACTGAGCCACCCAGGCGCCCCAGCGAGATAACTTCTTACATCAGAAAGAATTATCTTGCAAGGCATGGCCAACATCTGCTTACCAAACTTTTGCTCTTCCTGTCTTCCTGTGAATTGTCTTCCTACACTTTGAAGTCCCAGAACCCTACCCCCTTAGTTCAGAATAGCATATAAGCCCTGCTTATCTTACTACCATTGGGAGTCTCCTATTTTTATGGGGTTCCCGTATTTATGAAATGTGTTTTTCTCATGCTAATCTGTCTTATGTTAATTTAATTATTAGACCAGCCAAAGAAACTAGAAGGGAAGAAGAAGAAAGTTTTCTGACATTACAACAGTGTCTGGGGTCCACTGGCCAAGGAGGTAGGTCCCAGGGAGAAGGGGTCCAGCTCAAAAAAAAGAAAGACCTTCTCTCAGCAGAACTGGAGGCCAGTGATCTGGGGCATTAATGAGCCTTCTGTCACTGGAGGAGTACAGGGAGAGAGTAGCCCACAGGCGGGGCTGTGAGGGCTTCCAGAAGGGCCCTTCCTGATGGGACTGGCCTCTGCTGACAGAGACAGGCCTGGTCCAAGGACCCAGAGGGGATCCAGCAGGACTAGCCAAAAAGGTCTTTGGCTTCATGCAGGAGAGAAGTCAAACACGAGCCCGGAGGAAGTGAGAGCAGAGTTTATAGTGGTAGTAAGCAATAGTGTACAGCAGATGGAGGTTCTGGAGACTCAGAAAAGGAGAAGTGAGGCTCCCGGCTGCTTGGGGTTAAGTAGTTTATATTGGAAAGGGGTCCTTCAGGAACCCAGAGTAGGGTCTGATCAAAGGTGAGTGTCAGGTGAACAATAGGTGTTTTTCCATAAATCACCGAAGGTAAGGGGGGTATTGGTACCAGTGTTTACCGAGGTTTGTTCAAAGCTACTGTCCTGGAACATGTTTGGGATCCAGTTCCTCTTAGATGTTATCAGGTATTTGGGGGCCTAGGATGAACCTTAGAGAATGGTTAACTTTCTTGTCTTCCCTTGGAGTGGGATCCTAGCTGCTTTGCTTTACTCAGATATAAAATCTACAGCATTAGTAAATGGGACTTAGGAGAGAAACAGCAGAAGGGAAGCCTTTTTCTTTGTTAAAAAAAAAAAAAGATTTTATTTATTTATTTGACAGAGATCACAAGTAGGCAGATAGGCAGAGACAGAGAGGGGGAAGCAGGCTCTCCACCAAGCAGAGAGCCTGATTCGGGGCTCGATGCAGGGCTCGATGCAGGGCTCAATGCAAGCTTCGATGCAGGGCTTGATCCCAGGACCTTGGGATCATGATCCAAGCTGAAGGCAGAGGCTTTAACCCACTGAGCCACCCAGGCATCCCAGAAGGGAAGGCTTTCTAAAATGGAGTCCCTTTGGGGCACCTGGGTGGCTCAGTGGGTTAAAGCCTCTGCCTTCGGCTCAGGTCATGATCCCAGGGTTCTGGGATCGAGCCCCGCATTGAGCCCCATATTGGGCTCCCTGCTCGGCAGGGAGCCTGCTTCCCCCGCCCCTCTCTGCCTACTTGTGATCTCTGTCTCTCAAATAAATAAAATCTTTTAATTAATAAATAAAAGGGAGTCCCTTCAGCTTCTCTATTTTACTCCTCTGGGAAGATGGTCTGGTGTATCCCAGCTGACCTGTCTGAGAGAAGGCTGGGGGCTAGAGGGATAGAGTGGGGGAAACTGGGCGTTGCCCACGTGGCCTGCTCTCAGGACAGGCCCCTCCACCTGGGCATCAGTAGTTGGCCCTTGGCTTCCTCCCCAGGTCTGTTTCTGTCCCAGCTCCTGTCACGACTCAGCAAATTCTCACAGCTAGGTGAAGGCAGGATGATGAAGGAAACAACCCCCTCCCCCCCTCATCTCCCCCATAATGCCGGGCAGAGAGCAGAGCATGCCGAGCCCTCAAGACTCTTCAGGGCTGGGCCTCACCTCCCTTTAGGACCTCTGGGACCCAGCTGGGTGAGGGGCCTCCCTTCTCAAGGCCCAGACCTGCTGTACCAGTGAAGCGTCTGGGGTCTGATTAACAGAACTTGCCCCTCTGTGCTGTCAGCTGGGCCTCTCCCAGGGAGAACTCCATCAGAGCCAGGCTCTGGGAGGGCCCAGCTGCCTCACGGACAGGCACAGGCGCTGACTGATAGGAAATGCACAGGGGAGGTTGTGGGGGCCAAAAGGGGTCCTCCTGAGTCCTAGGATCCTATAGGTGGGCCTGCTCTGGGTGTGAGGCAGCAGGGACGCATTCAAACAAGATGCAGATCACCCCACAGTGCCCCAGCCAGTCTCAGAGCTACCCCTTCCTCTTCCTCCCGTACTGGGAAGCCACACTGGGTCTGAGTGGCCACCAAGGAGGCTAAGAATTGGGTCAGGCTCTTCCCCTTAGCCTCACCCTCAGGCGAGGTTCCATTCCTCCCAAAGCCTCAGTTTTCCCACATGAACCCATCTCTAAGGGAGCTTGTCTCCAGTGACCTGAGGCTTTCCAGTCAGGCCCTGGGGTGAGGTGGCATAGGGCTGGGGAGGTCTTGGAGGCCAGTGAAAGCCAGAAGCAATCTGGATCTCCAGGGCCTGACATCCTAACAATGCGGCCCGTCAGCCTCCAGCTCAAAGGTGAAAACCCATGGGCCTGGGGGTGAGCACAGTTTGTGCTAGTGGTATACAAAAATCAGGATGGTGGGAGCTGTACACCCCAACCGCAGGCAGTAAGGAGGGGCATCATATGCAGGGAATTTAAAACAATAATAAAGTCCATCTGCCTTTTAATTTCACCCTGTGCTAGTAGTTTTTTAAAAAAAAAAAATTATAAACATATAATGTATTATTAGCCCCAGGGGTTCAGGTCTATGAATCGCCAGGTTTACACACTTCACAGCACTCACCATAGCACATACCCTCTGTGTTAGCAGTTTTAAACCATGTCAGTGATAAAAGAAACACTCCTCTCTGGAAGGCCTTTATTGGTCAAAGTTCTAAACAATTGCTACAATTACTGCTGAATTTTTATAATAAATCAAATAAGTTCAAATTAGCACCTTTGCTGCTTATTCATGAATATTGTGTCACACATCAAAGTTCACTCAGAGAATTCCCTGTTGAACA
The DNA here is from genome assembly GCF_964662115.1 of Mustela nivalis. NCBI lineage: Eukaryota > Metazoa > Chordata > Mammalia > Carnivora > Mustelidae > Mustela > Mustela nivalis. The sequence continues at coordinate 117,010,055 of NC_139025.1, forward strand.
CGTGCAGACCAAGCCGCCAGCAAACGTTTGCAGTTACTGGAGGTTCCCACCGCCCTTTCCGGGCCATTCCTGTCTCCAGCCCCAGAGAGACAGAGTGCTGGGTGTAAACTGTGAATTCCACATAAGCAAGGGTAGCCTGGTGATTGCAAAGACAAAGGAACAGACCTTCAGTTCTGTCACTCTGGGACAGCTTAAAAGGTCTTATTTCTGTTTGAAATTTAAACTAGTTATATTGTGCAAAGAGGTGTAATAATTTTTTTTTTAAAGATTTTATTTATTTGAGAGAGAGCGAGTGCATGAGCAGAAGAGAGGGGCAGAGCAAGAGGGAGATGCAGGCTCCCTGCTCAGCAGGGAGTCTGATGCGGGGCTTGAACCCAGGACCCTGGGATCGTGACCTGAACCAAAAGCAGATGCTTAACCCACTAAGCCACTCAAGCACCCCATGATTGTTGTCTGATAAAAGCAAAGTTTGGTTTATAGGGAATATATTCGTTTCATTTCATCATCATTGTGGTATTGTTACGTCAAGGAGGAAAGTATTAAAGAATGGCCCACTATGTGCTTGAGACGCCATTGGCTTTAGCAGGTCTGCAGAGGGGGACATGGCTGCTTCTCCACCTGGGAGACCCTGACCCCATGGGGAGGGCAGGAGCAGTGAGCAGCCTCCCCAGAGAAATGGCCTCTGCTGCCCCTCCCAGCCCAGCAGTAGGCACCTCCCCCGTTCCAGCTGTGGGTGAGGTTCCCCAGAGTAGCCGGAAGCCACCCCATTGCACCAGGTCAGAGGGGCAGGGAATGGAATGGCTCCAGCTTAGTCCTGAGCGAGCTCTGATAAGGGGCAGAGGCCCCAAGTGGCCCAACCTCAGCCAGGGAGGGCAGCCTGAAAGGCGTCTAGAAAACTGAAAGTTGCCCTCCCGCTTTGGCCTATATCTCCCACCCTACCCCACCTTCTCCTGTGTCTGATTGGAGGGGTGTAACATACGCCACTGGGTCATAAGGATTATTCTGAGCTGAAAATATCTGAAAATCAACACATACAGGAAGAGGCTCCCCCCCCAACTTCCCTTATCTGCCTAAAATCAGAACCTCCCAAAAGAATTCAAGGGTCATAAATCCCCTCCCCAGAAGTTTCACAACCACAGAAGATTGACTCCTGTCACCTGAAACCAGGATAAGGAGTCACCTAGACCTACAGTATCACAAAATGACCCTATCTCCATCTATTCTAGAGGCCCATTTATCTTCCCTGAAAGTCATTTGTTTTCCCCTCAGTGTTGTTACTCCCTTCCCCCTTCCTCTGTGGAGATGGTATCTACTATCTGGCAAGGGGCAAGTATCTGAAATACATAAAGAACTCAAGAAACTCAACAGACAAAAAACACGAACAATCCAACTAAAAATGGGCAAAAGACCTGAATAGAGATTTTTTCCAAAGAAGATATCCAAATGGCCAACGGACACATGAAAAGATTCTCCATATCACTCATCATCAGAGAAATGCAAACCACAATGAGATGTCACCTCACACCTGTCAAAATAGCTGTCATCAAAAAGACAAATAACGACGATTGTGGGTGAGGATGTGGAGAAAAGGGAATACTCGTGCGCTGTTGGTGGGAATGTAAATGGGTGCAGCCACTTTGAGAAACAGTATGGAGGGTCCTCAAGACATTAAAAATGGAACTGCCGGATGGCTCAGTCGGTTAAGCTTCTGACTCTTGATCTCAGCTCAGGTCTTGATCTCAGGTTTGTGAGTTCAAGGCCCACACTGGGCTCCACATTGGGCATGGAGCCTACTTTTAAAAAAAATAGAATTACCATATGATTCAGCAACCCCACTCCTAGGCATGGATACAAAGGGAACAAAAACGGAATCCCCGAGAGAAGCCTGTGTGCCTGTGTTCACTACAGCATGATTCAGAATAGCCAAGACACGGAAACAGCGTTAAGTGTCCATCGATGGATGAAAAGATAAAGATGTGGTACATATGTATAATGGGATATTATTCAGCCATGACAACATGGGTGGATGATTAGGGCATTATGCTAAGTAAAATGTCAGGCAGAGAAAGACAGTTACTGTGTGATATCACTTTATGGGGAATCTAAAAAGCGGAATTCATAGAAACAGAATGGGGTGGTGGTTGCCAGGGGCTAGGAGGATGGGGGAAATGGGTAGAGATGGTGAAAGGGTACAAATTTTGAAATATAAGATGAGTAAGTTCTGGGGATCTAATGTACAGCATGGTAATTATAGTTAATAATACTCTATTATATACTTGAAATTTGCTAAGAGAGTAAATCTTAACTCTTACCACCACAAAAAAGAAATGGTAATTATATGGCGTGATGGGAGGTGTTAGCTAACCTATGGTGGTCATCATTTTGCAATACATAATTGTATTAAAATCAGCACCTTGTACCACTTAAACTTACACAACATTGTATGTCAATTATATCTCAATAAAGCTAGAAAATAAAATAAGGTGACATATGAGCCCCCAATTTTTTTTTTTTTTTTTTAGATTTTATTTATTTATTTGACGGAGTGAGAGAGCACAAGCAAGAAGAGCAGTAGAGGGAGAGGGAGAAGCAGGCTCCCTGCTGGGATCCTGAAGTGGGGCTTGATCCCAGGACCCTGCAATCATAACCAGAGCCAAAGGCAGATGCTTCACCATCTGAGCCACCCAGATGCCCTATGAGCCTCATATTCTAACTGCTTCTTTGAGCCACATTCCCATGAGCTCCTGCCTTAGTACACAAATAAACTTTATCTTTTCTCTAGCTCATCTTGTAGCCTGTCAGTTTAATCCACAGGTCCTCAATCACTGAATCTAAGTAGGTAGAGGAAAATGTTGTCCTCCCCAATAGGATTATAATAAAAATAGTACTAGATCACATTCGTTGATCATGTACTTTATACCAGGCCCTGTCCTAAATCTTTCTTGGTGTTACCTAATTTAATCCTCTCAATATCCCTTTGAGGTGGATGCCACTGTAAGCCCCACTTTATAAAAACAAAAATTAGGGGCGCCTGGGTGGCTCAGTCATTAAGCGTCTGCCTTCAGCTCAGGTCATGATCCCAAGGTCCTGGGTTTGAGCCCTGCCTTGGGTTCCCTGCTCAGGGGGAAGTCTGCTTTTCCCTTTCCCGCTCCCCCTGCTTGTGTTCCCTCTCTCACTGTGTCTCTCTCTGTCAAATAATAAATAAAAATAAAAACAAAAATTAAGACATAAAGAGGTTCACTTGCTCAAGGCACAGTGGAGCTGGGATTTGAATTTAGTCATACCCAGAGGTCAAGGCTACAGAGCTGGGGCGGGGCAACACATGCTGGAGTCCTGCTTCTGGCTCTGCCACCACTGGCTCTGTAATTGGGGCCTCAGTTTCCTTGTCTTCACAGTGGGGCAGTCATTCCCTCCTAGCTCTGAGGGTCATCAGTCCCGAGTCACTGGGGCTGACAAGGAAGACACCAGCTTGAGTGTGATCTGTCTACATGGTTCACCGAGGCAATGTCATACTACAGGAAGAAGCCAGTGGCTGCAGGGGGAGGGACTCTGGGCTGAAGCCCTCAGGCTTTTTTGTGCCACCCTTTTCTGTCCCTGCCTTGCTGTGGACCTCTGGACCACTTGCTTCTCCTCTCTGATTCTCAGTGCCTTCATCTTTATCTACCTGGTCTTGAAGATCTGAAGAAAAGGTGTAAATTATGTAGAATATACTCAAAAAGTAGAGTGTATCGGTGCATAACTTAGGAGTCCCAGTGATGGTTTTTTGTTTTTGTTTTTAAAAAGATTTTATTTATTATACTCTGGTTTCTCTTCGCCTTTTACTAAAAAGATTTTATTTATTTATTTATTTGACAGAGAGAGATCACAAGTAGGCAGAGAGGCATGCAGAGAGAGAGGGAGAAGCAGGCTTCCTGCTGAGCAGAGAGCCCGATGATGGGCTCGATCCCAGGATACCCTGATATCATGACCTGAGCCGAAGGCAGAGGCTTAACCCACTGAGCCACCCACATCTGAGCATCCACCCACATCTGAGCATCCACATACGACGATTGCCTAATTTGGATATTGATCAGACCTACAGCCAGATTTGAGGGATTTGTGGAGTCTGCATACGTGCCAATCCTATCAAGGGGAACACCTCGAGTTTAGCTAATTTGCATATTGCCAATCATAGTGAAGAAATGAATGGCAACTCCCTTAGGAAGATTTAAAAAATTTATATATGTATATAATATGTTTTATGTGATATAATAAATGTAGTATGTATCTACACCATATATATGCCTGGTACAGACTTCCTAAAACTCTTGGAACTTCCTGATAGGAGTGTCTTTTGTTACTAATAACAAGCTCTTGGACTAACCTTGAATTTATACTAATGTGACTTGGGGTGGGGGGCCCCTCAAATAGTTCAGGATGGGGGCTGATCACAAGGATGGGGGAGGATCACCACCAAATATGTGCATAGAGAGTGGGAACTTTCAGCCACACCCCCACCCTGACCTCGAAGGAGGGGGAGGGCTGGCTACTGGATTATAAAAACTATTTTTTTAAAAGATTTTATTTATTTACTTGACAGAGAGCGAGAGAGCCCAAGGAGGGGGAGAAGCAGAAGGAGAGGGAGAAGCAGACTCCCCACCGAGCAGGGAGCCTGACTCGGGGATTGATCCCAGGACCCTAGGATCATGACCTGAACCAAAGTCAGCTGCTTAACGGCCTGAGCCACCCAGGCGCCCCTTTACTGTTTCTTTGTATCCTTTATAATGAGCCAGTAAATTTAAGTCAAGTGTATTCCTGAGTTCTGTGAGTCATTCAAGCAAATTATTGAAGTGGGGGGATGGGGGCAATTGTGGGAACCCGAGCTCATAGCCCACCAGAAGTGTGTTGGGCTATGGTATCTGAAGTGGAGGTAGTCTTGTGGGACTGAGCCCTTTAACTTGAAAGATCGGACACCAACTCATGGTAGACAGTGTCAGAACTGGGATGACTTGTTGGATGACAGTTGGAGAATTGGTTGTTGGTGTGGAAAGAAACTCTACACAGCAATTATACAGGAAAGGAGTTCTCAGAGCACCTGGATGCCTCAGTCAGTTAAGCATCCGACTCTTGATTTCGGCTCAGGTCATGATCTCAGGATCCTGAGATGGAGCCCCGAATCCTGTGTGTGGGCTCTACACTCAGTAGGGAGTCTGCGGGGGATTCTTTTTCTCCCTCTGCCCCTCCCCCCCACCCTCTCTCTCAAATAAATAAAATCTTTAAAAAGGCAGAGAGGGAGTTCTCCGCTGCTCAGAGTAGGAACCCTGAGTTTCCTCAACCCCATGCTGGAAGCACGCTGTCTCTCAGCATCATGCACAAGAAGGTTTGAAATAAAGGGCAGATCTCCATCAGGAGACTCTGTGTGTGGCTCTGAAGAGCTTCACACCAGAGCTGATGCAGAAGAACATTCTAGGCAGCCACAGTTAGTGAGAGAGAGCATCTATACCAGCAAAGCGGGCCACCATGGGCAACCACCTCAAGCCCGCGCTCCTTTTTATTTCTGCCCTAAAGCAAGGTGTATGTGTGGCAAACGTCTTCATAGAGACTTTCCTCTAAGTAGGTGGAATGATTCTACTTTCGCATCTTTTATGTTGAATAATCATATCATAAATGTGGAAAATGTAGAAATGCTGCCCATTTTGTCCTGGGGCCTCTGAAAACTATAGTTTGCTGCAAGGACCAAGGCGCTAATGCTTTATTCGGAAGATGAGGGGAAGGGAGTGAGGCCAGGAGCGCTGGGCTGCAACACAGGGCTTGTGGCTGGAGGTCCCTACAGCTAGCTTCACAACCAGCAGGCAGGGTGCTCTGCCTGAGGATGTGGCCAGAGGGTCACAAGAAAGAGTGGCACCTTGGAGCAGTCCAAGGAGGGACAATGGAGGGAGAAGATATCTGCCCAGCTATTTCCCAGCTCCTATTTCCCACCAGTCAAGTTTCACCTCAGTTGGAATGAAATCGCTCATAGGGGTTCATGGTGAGATCCATGCATGGGATGTAGTGTTTTATCCAGTTCTGAAAGTGGAGAGTGGCCTGGTGCTGGTGGCGCGCCAGAGGAGAGGAGGAAGGCAGATTGCTGAATGAGTCGGAGTAAGCACCCGAGGTCTGCGCCTGCAGGGAGTTCCGTTTGGGTTCCCAAGCTGCTCTGAAGCCAGTAAAACGAGAGCCATGTGCCCACTGCAGGCTGACGTGCCGTGTCTCCACCTGTAAAACGAGGGACTGACTGAGGATGACCCTCATGTCCCCCTGTTCCAATTCTGACCATTTCTTGGGGAGGTAGGCGACCAGGGGCCCAGCACAGCTCACTCACACCTCTCCCTGCTGCTGCCTAAAGACCACAACTCCACAAGCCCTCTCCTGGCCCAGCCCAGCCAAGGCCCAGTAACGGAATCCACATTCCCCAGTCTCACCAGAGACCCACAGGTGAATCACACCCTGTCTTGCTGTTTGATTGCTAATGATCATAATAGCCTCCCCTATTAACATCTGTTACTGTAGCAACAGCTGTGTGTCTGGCATATAAATGTGAACATACACACATGCATCTTGTTTAATCCTGACCACAACCTTGAAGATGGGCATCACTTTCTCATTTTACAGATGGAGAAACTAAGGCTTGGATAGTGCTCTGGGATTTGTCCAAGATCACTGAGGAGTAAGAGGGGCCTGGGGTAGACTCAAAACACTCCGTAGTTTGAATTTCTATGGGGAAGCCAATTGAAGAACATGCTAGAGGGGTGCCCATTTTCCCTTAATCAGACAGGTTTTCTCAAGATGCTATCAACTGGCTTGTAGCTGGTGTCCCCGCAGACACTTCAGGCTAAGGGTCCTGGGCGACTTCCTGTCTGAATGGGTGTGTGTGTGTGTATGTGTGTGTGTACATGCTTGGCTGGAACAGTCTGGCCCTTTGCCCCCTCTTCAATGCAGCACAGCCCGAGAGCTTGAGAGCTGAGCTTGGGCCCCCATGGTGGGTCATCATACAGACAGAGCTCAGGGGCACACAGCTCACAGGCTGAACTTGTGTCATCAGGCTTTGCCCATATTGTGTGGCCCTCCTCCTTGAGGAGACGCCCCCTCCAGCAGCTGGTCTGGAGCATCTGGCAATGCCTGAGAAACTGAACCCAAACCACCCTGGTCTGGGGCTAGTGTGGTATGAAGAGTGTCTCTTCCAAATCCTCTCAGTCAGGAAGTAGCTGCCTGGGACACCACGGTCATTCCCCTCAAGGGAACAAACTACCACACTTGATATGTGGAAATACTTTGTAAACCAAGAAACTGCTGCTCTAAATTTGCTAAAACTGGGTCAATATTTGGCTTCAATCCCCAGGACAAATACCAGTATGGAAAAGGGTTTTATGGCTGTGGATGCTCTCTAGACCAATGAATGTAACCCGTCACATGTTGTCCAGATGGGCAGTGAATGGGGTGTTTGACAATGTTATCTCTCATTTGTTTAGAAGCAAAAGACACATTTTTAGAAAGTATTTTCAGAAGGAGCAAAGCAGCACAATGCAAATGGAAAAGATGAGGCCCGGTAGCTGGGTGATCAACGTTCCATAACAAAACTGTGTCTTTGTTTGTTTAACAAGTTCTTGTCCACTTGCAATGCCCTGTGAGTGCTTTCCCAAGTGCAAAAGCTTTCTCCTAGGAGGGAGGGTTTGGGAAGCTCTTTGGCCTCTCCTCCCCTCAGGATCTCCCCAAGTATCTCCCAATTAAATAACACTGCAGTTCCTCCTGGATCCTGTGGGGGCATCCTTCCCTCGCTTGGCAAACAAGCCCTCAGGTTCCGAGTTGAGGACCCATGGTTCAAGGCACTGGGGTCTATCTGCATTTAGAATTCTTCACCATTTTAGCTTTGAATTTGTGGAAGTGAACTTCCGTGGCAGTGATGGACCCGATGCAGGGGCTCACAGCAGGCCCCCACCTCCCTGCCTCCCTGGACTGAGTTGTTGGTGGTGGCTCACTTATGGTGCGGTGCACCTGCCCACCTGGGCTCCTGCTCCTCGCCACCCCGCAGCCTCTGGCCCTCCTTCTCCAGACTCCCAGCAATAAGATACATCTGGTGTAACGACAGGGACAGGGCGAGCCTCTCTCCCACTGCTATGAATATCCTGTCCTGGAGATTGGGACCTGGGTGGGGAATCCCAGGCCTTTGGGTCAGAAGATGGCCTGACTTGACTTCCTGGGGCAACTGTCTGGTGGCTGGCAGGAGGTGCGACCTCGTAGTCGGTGGGTCCCATGTGAGCGTGCCGTCTTGGGGCTCATCCACTCCCCCACCCTGCCACTGGCAGGTCTGCACTTGCCCTGTGAATATCCCCACACTGGAAGGAGTGCACCGTTCACTAAGTAAAAAGAACATTATGGTGGGTTGAGAGAAAAATCGCAGAAAGAAGGAAAAAGCTTTCCTTCTGCACTTTTTGAGCAAAGGACCCTGTAATTTCATTTTGCACTTGGCCTGGCAAATTATGGAGCCAGTGCTGTAGGCAGTGTTGTGCTGGGGCCAGCAATCACTGGCTCCCAGCTCTATGATCTGTGATGTCATGTTAGAAGCTTGAAAAAGCCACGGTGATAATACTAACAATACAGAAATCAGGCAAATGCTGCAAAACAGGACTTTTTTTTTTTTTTTTTTAAGCTGGTTGTTAAACATTTACTAGCATACTGTTGCACAGAGCATTAAATCACACAGGAAACTTTTTACTCTTGTTCTTTTCTCTGACGAAACCTGTAGGCCCAAACTTCTATGGGAACAGTGCAGAGCCAGGGAAGGAAGGCTAAGGGAGAAGATTGCTCACTCAGTGCCACGACAGACCCAAATCACTTCACTACTGTCACAGGGATGAGGAAATAAGAGAAGTAATGGGACTCACCCACGGAAACCCAGCAGGATAGCTGCTGAGCTCACGTTTGGACCCGAAGTCCTAGCTGTTGGGATAGGCTCATTAAGAACCTCACAGCACCCGTCCTTGCACAGAGCTCAGCACAGGGTTCCGAGTTTCAGGGGTAAACTGGGATGAGGGTGCTCAGAAGGAGCAGGCAGGAGGGGAGCTGGGGGAAGGACCCTGAAGTCCCAACCCTGCAGTTTTGTCCTCTTCCAGGATCTTCACAGCCTGAGGCAGAGGTCTGGACAAATGAGCAACAGGACAGAACGTTCCAGCACCCACTGACTACATCAGAGGCACAAATATTTGCTAAGACCAGGGGCCTCCCAGACATGCTGGCAAGATTGGGGAAAGCAAGTGTATGGAGCCTCTCCCTCTGGGGCCAGGTAATCCAGAGAAGGGAGAAGCCCCTTGAAGGCCTGTCCCTGACTCCATTCTCGTTGTCATATTTGTATATGAGTATCTCACACCCATAAGTATGTAAAGTCCTATCACAAAACACCTCCTCAGCCATGAATGGAACAGAGAGCTGACCATTTTACAGACAAAGAAACTGAGGTCCACGAAAGGAAGAGAATATGCAAAAGGACTGGGAGATGGGAGATCCTGAAGTGGAGACAGGACCAGAGAGCTGACATCCAACCAGTAGTCTCCCACCTGCACTGGCTCTGCAGCTCCCCTACTCAAGAACTTCCCTTGAGGGGCGCCTGGATGGCTCAGTGGGTTAAAGCCTCTGCCTTCGGCTCAGGTCATGATCCCAGGGTCCTGGGATTGAGTCCTGAGTCGGGCTCTCTGCTCAGCAGGGAGTCCGCTTCCTCATCTCTCTCTGCCTGCCTCTCTGGCTGCCTCTCTGCTGACTTGTGCTCTCTGTCTGTCAAATAAATAAATAAAATCTTTTAAAAAAAAAGAAAAAAAAGAAGAAGAACTTCCCTTGAGCCTTGTGGGCTTGGACTAATTGCTAGTCACTGACCCCCAGACCGTCTTCTCTGGTCAGACACCCCACCCTCCGCAACCTTGATTCTTACAGCTCCCCTGGGCTCTCCTTTCCAGAGGAACCTCTCTTCTCTTCTAACCTCCCAGCTCAGGGAGCCCTTCCAGCCCCACACCCTCTCCCAGTCTTAACCCTCCCGCCTTGCCTCAACTTCCAGTCCGGAAGGCTGCCACGGGGCTCTTGCCTTCTCAGGAGTGGGATCATGAAGGACTGGGAAGCAAAGGTCTGGATCCCAGTTGCAGCTCTGTCACCAAATCGCCCCGTGACCTGGGGCTACCGTGCTCTCTCTGAGTCTCACTCAGATAGCTTGTCTGGACTCAGCTCTCCTGCCTCATCAGGGGAATGAGAGTCTGGGTGGGAAAATCCTGGCAATGGACAGAGGCCACAGCTGCTGGGGTTCTTGTTGGCATCTGCATTCCCCAACTTGGGGCTCCATCCAGATCCATTGTCATCCAGCCACACCTTGTTATTGACCTCTGCCTCTTCCCAGGCCATGGGGTGGGGGGTTGGGGGGGGTGGAGAGGGGTGAGGTAGAGGGATGGGTGATGCTATGTCTGGCCTGAGAGCTCAGCTGGGGTGGGTCCCTGCTCTCCTCCACTGGCCCCAAGTGAGCCAGACCTGGGCATGGGGCTGGGGGCTGGAGGTTGGGGGCAGGGTGCTACAAGCAAGAGAATTTGGAGGCCCCCTTGAGTCCCAGTCCTGAGGGTTCTGCCCTTCAAAACTCCAGGTTGTTAGCAACTTTTCCCAGGCAAGAACAAACTCCCTCTTGTCCTCTTCCAGGATCTTCACACCGGCAAAATTAGAAAGAGCCCCTGGGAAATGCTGGAGTCCCCCCCCCACCCCCGCAGACTCTTGGAGGGCTCAAAGAAGTGCTCCCCACAATGCCTAGAATCAGAGACCATCGCAGCAACGCCCTGCATTGTACAGATGAGAAAACTGAGACCAAAAGACATGAGGGGACTTGCCACCACCGCCGTGGAGACGCTGGTGTGTTCAAATGGAGGGTCCTTGTCTTGAGGCTGCGTAGGCCGTCCAAGCACCAGCTTTTTATTTAGTTCGAATTTTTTTTTTGAGGTGTTTTGGAGGCTCACGCCCTTTCGGAGTCGCCGCCGCCACTGCTCCGGGTCTTAGCATGTCTAAGGCGGAAAGAGGACCAACACCCGCGGGCGCGAAGCGACCTCCTGGAACTGGTTCCGAGGTTTCGGACTTTCGGATCTCCCAGGTCTTGGCCGCCCTCCCAGAGCAACGGGGGCGGGCTCGGGGGCGGGGATATGGGGCGTGACCGGCGGCTGTGACTCCGCCCCCCCCCGGGCAGGCCCCACTCGAGTAAACAGGCGGCCGCGGCGCCTGGGGGCTTCTCCTGCAAGCCAGGCGCCGAGTTACATCACAGTTCCCGGGAGTTTCCCGCCTCGGCGGCCAGGTCCCCGCGGCCCTTGCCCGCTCATCCGCCCGCCAGCCCGCCGCCGGTGTCCGAGGAGCAAAGGGGACCAGGAACCGCAGGGCAGGGAGGCCTCCGCGCTTTCTCCGGAGGCCCTGGGACTTCGTGGAAATCTGGCTCCGCTCGAGGGTGGGGGCTGCGCCTCAGTTTCCCCATCCGAAACCAGGGGGCTGAGTTAGGACTGTGCGTCTCCCAGCTGGGGGTGGGGGGTGGGGGCGGAAGGATGCGCCCTGAACCCAGGAAGAGTGGCGGCCCCTGGGGTGGGCCGTGACTCTGGCCGGGGTTTCCATTTTGGCGGGGTGGTGGGTGCTCGCTGAGCGATGTAACCCAGAACGCAGTTTCCCCCCGCCCCGCCCCCGCCAAGGCCTTAGGCACCACTCAGCCGCGCAGGGGACCGATGACTTTGTAGGATCCTAGCATCCCCCTCCCTCCACTTGCTGCGGACACAGACCCTCTAGGTAAAATGAAAAACGCAGTCTCAGCGTGCCACCTTCCTGCTTGTTCATGCCGGCTTTGTAAAAGATACTAGATTGCACAAACAGGAGGCAGTTTTCCGTGCAACATCAACAGCTTCCCCCTTGAAGCCTGAGAGGAAAATGCTGCTTAAGGAGTCAGAGGCCCCTCGCACTTGGGAGATACTCAAGCAGAATGTGGGCCAGAGCCCACAGGAGGGTAGTAGAAAGGATGCTTGCTGTGATCTCCCCAGGCTGCAAAGTCCTGGGGCTCTAGGATTTGGTGATTCTGCAGCTGCGCTGTCCAATAAGAAAACCCCTAGCCACGTTTAGCTACTGAGCACTTGAAATATGGTCAAACCCCCAGAGCTGGCATGATTATTTTAAGACCTTTGAGAGTCAACCAATGCAGAAAACAGCTTCCCTTATCTGACCAAAAGGATCAACTTCCTGGAAGTGAGGCTATAAATTCCCTCTTCAAGAGAGCTTTGTGGCCTGGAAGAAGACGAGAGACCATTCAGACCTATACAGACAAATATTATCACAAACTTTCTTACCTTTCTTATGTTCTCCTAAAAACCCGTTTGCGTTTCCTAAAGAAATCTGTTTTTCCCATTGAACTATTTCTCCCCACTCTCTCTTCCCTACTAAGGTATGTAAACCTCCGACTGTAATTAAGGAGACTGCTGCTTCCTTGGTTGGCTCCTGTATGCCCAGGAAATACCCTTTTTTCTCCAGTTAATTTTCCTTTTGTCAATTTAATCTGTAGGCCCCAGCAGCTGCACCTCTGAGGGTAGGAGAGAAGTTTTTTCCTCCCCTACAGTGGCTAGTCCACATTGATAAGTGCAAGAAGTGTAGAATACACACAGGAGTTCAAAGGCAGCATGAAATAAAAGAATGTAAAATATAGGGGCACCTGGCTGCCTCAGTGGGAAGAGGATGCAACTCTTAATCTCAGGGTCATGAGTTCAAGCCCCATGTTGGGTGTAGAGATTACATAAATAAATAAAACTTGGGGGGGGGAGAATGTAAAGTGTATCATCAATAATTCCATATATTGATTATATGTGAAATCATATTTTGGATAAATTGGCTCCAATAAAACATATTATTAAACTTAGTTTCAGCTGTTTCTTTTTCATTTTTTCCTGTCTACTAGAAAAACTTCAAAAGATATATTGGGGGGTGCCTGGGTGGCTCAGTTGTTAAGGTCTCCTTTGGCTCAGGTCATGATCCCAGAGTCCTGGGATCGAGCCCTGCATCGAGCCCCTCATCAGGCTCCCTGCTCAGCAGGATGCCTACTTCTCCCTCTCCCATTCCCCCTGCTTGTGTTCCCTCTCTCACTGTGTCGCTGTCAAATCAATCAATCAATCAATCAATCAATCTTAAAAAAAAAAAAGGCAAAAACATATGGGGTTGGTATTATATTTCTATTAGAAAGAACTCCTAAATGTCAGGTAACCTTGTGTCTTTGGGTTTACTTTCACCAGGCAACCTCACAAGGATTTATTAACTGAATGCTCTGTGTCAGGTCCTGAGCCGCTCTGGCAGTTGGGGGATGGAGAAGGAGGAGGCACGGTGCCAGCCCTCGGGGAAGCTGCCAAGCCCCTCTTGGCTCTCAGCTCAGCCTGGCTGGGTCCTCCTCCCCTCCTCCACATTCCACAGGACATTCAGGCCTGCCCAAGGTTGGACAGAGGGTTCTGGGGCCTGCCAGGGCTCTGGGAACTTAGGGAAGGAGCTTCACGTGGGCCAAGGGTTCAGAAGACAGTGTGGCCAGTGGCCAGAAACCATGGCTGGCCTTTGAGAGCTGTTCCCAGGCCAGGACCACAGACAAGCTGTTCAGCTGCCCAGTCCCCGGCCTCACTGCCCAGCAGCCCCCGGCCGTCTTCTCATGGCAACAGAGCCCTCCACCTGCCGTGCCAGCACCACCGGCTCACTCATTCTCTCTGACCCCTTCTGTTCCCCCCAGGCTCTGTTCAATTAAAAGATGTTTCTGATAATTATTCATTCAGGGGTACAAGCTGCAGTCTGGGGACAGAAGATATCCTGGACTAAAAAAAAAAAAAAAAAAAAAAAGAAAAGAAATTAACATCACCAAAGCTGCAGCTGGTGTTTCTGATAGCAGCCCACACCTAGCAATTTGGAGGGACGGTCCTGCCTGGTGTGACCCAGGTTTAACCCATGCAGCTGATAGGCATGTGACAGCTTTACAGCCCTATAAAGCTACCCAGTCCTGTCCATAATTAAACAACCTTATCTAACTTTCCTGTTTCTTCTCCTATATAAACTTGCTCATACTAATAATAGCAGACACTCATCATGCTTGTAGTGTCCCAGGCTCTGTGTTAGTAGCTTACAAAGCTTAATTCATTTAATTCAGTAAATATAAATTTAAATTAGACAACAACTCTGTGATGGAAGTAGTACTATCCTCCGTCATTCATGGGTAAAGAAACTGAGGCACAGATAAGGAAGGTCACACAGCCAGAGAGGCCCAAAGTGGGATTGAAACCAGGCAGTCTGGCTTTCGTGTTTGCGCTCCAGATTACTTCGTTACACACCTTCTCCCAGGATGCTGGAGGAATTTGTTGTGTTTTGTTCTCCACAACAGGCTCCTCTGCTAACCCGTTTATGATAAACCCATGACACACACTCACAGTCTAAAAAGTCTCCGAGATTGGCTTCAACAGATGAAAAATGTTGAGATGGGGGAAAGAAATCAGACTTGTGGGGAAAGAAAAAAATATCTTTCTATATCATTCTTTGTCCATACCCCCATGTGGGTAGCAAGGGCACCCTGACTAAGAACGGGTGAAGCTGTGGGAAGGTACAACAGAAGGGTGCTCTGGCCCAGGTTCCTAGGTGCCCCCAGCTTAGCAAAACGCCTGGCCAGGCTCAGAAACCTCTGGTTTGCACATTCAGGTGGGGTGGAGGGTTAAACTGCTATGAGTGAGGACAGAAGGACGAGTGTTTCAGAAGGGCCCAAACACACAGCGTGGGTCCTGGGCTTCTGCTCTAGACCCTCCAAAGTAGGAGAAAGCCCCATGGGGACTTTCCAGGCCTTCCTTATCCTGACCCTTGACTTAGTCTCCCGCTTTCTTCTGAGGCCTCCCTAGGCAACCTCCTCTGGACAGCCTGCCTGTGCAAGTGTATCCTATCTGTGGGCCCTCAAAGACTCAGAGATGGGGTAGCAATAGACTATGAGTAACAGGGGCCTCTGAGCTTGTAACTAGGGTTTCGTATTATTTTAAGAAGTTAGAGCCGCCTCAAGAGTTTGTTCATTTATTTGTTCATTTGTTCCTATTTTTTTTTTAAAGATTTTATTTATTATTTATTGGACAGACAGAGATCACAAGTAGGCAGAGAGGCAAGCAGAGAGAGAGGAGGAAGCAGGCTCCCAGCTGAGCAGAGAGCCTGATGCGGGGCTCCATCCCAGGACCCTGGATCATGACCCAAGCCGAAGGCAGAGGCTTTAACCCACTGAGTCACCCAGGCGCCCCTGTTCCTATTGTTTTATTGACCCGTACACCAAATACGTTGGTTTTCTAATTTAGTGTCGCAATGTATCTCTCTTGTTTGTTTTTTAAGGAGGCTCCACGTTCAGCATAGAACCCAACACAGAGCCCGAACTTACAAGACCAGGAGCCAGACACTCAACCAACAGAACCAACACAGGTGCTCCCATATATATATTTAGGCTGGTTTTTTTTTTTTTTAATTTATTTATTTGACAGACAGATCACAAGTAGGCAGAGAGGCAGGCAGAGACAGAGAGAGGGGGAAGCAGGCTCCCCGCTGAGCAGAGAGCCTGATGCGGGGCTTAATCCCAGGACCCTGGGATCATGACCTGAGCTGAAGGCAGAGGCTTTAACCCACTGAGCCACCCAGGCGCCCCAGGTATTTTTATTCCTAAATTACCGATGAGGAAATTGAGAGGCCATGGGTAGCTGGTACCCAGCCCCTGCCTGGATTCTGGCTCAGCAGGGGTGAGGCTGGGGCAGCCTGGGCTTCAACCTTGAACTGGATGAGGGAAGCTGGGTGTGCCTGTGGGCCACAGACCCACAGAAGAGCCGCAGCCGGCAATGAGGGGCTTGTGAAAGAGAAGGCAGCTGGAGCTCGCACAAAGATGGGAAATAGGGAGAGAGGGAGTAGGGGGCTTTTAAGGGCCTTGCAGAAGCAGATAGAGGCTAGAGGGATGAGAGGCTGGCGGGTGCCCAGCGGGAACCACCGGCAGAAGTCCTCCGGCACAAAGTGATGGGACTAACTTGAGGGTGGGTGTCTTCTCCTCTGAGCTGAGCAGGAGGGAGGGACTCCAGCTGGGTGAGATAGGCCTTCCTGCATGCTTCGGCACTGTCCAGGGTGGTTGTCTGTATGGGGACCACCTCCGTCCCTGGCAGGTGGGAGTGGATGAGCAAGTGAGCCTCTCGCGTGGGATTTTCATTCAGGATCTCCTCCCTTCCTCCCTTCCACAATAAGAACATAAGAAAAGCATAAGCAGGGATGCCTGGGTGGCTCAGTCAGTTAAGCATCTGCCTTTGGCTCAGGTCATGGTTGCATTGAGCTCCCTGCTCAGTGGGGAGCCTTCTTCTCCCTCTCCCTCTGCTCTTTACCCTGCTCATGCTCTCCTTCTCTCTCTCTCTCAAATAAACAAAATACTTTTAAAAATGAAAAAGGCAGTGGGCTGACCATGTCCAGTGATGTGCTTGTGGTCACAGAATTAGGCTGGGGTCCAGTGAGGAGGCAAACTCACCTTTGCTGGTCTGGTGGAGGAACTTGGTGCAAAGCCCAGACCAGTGAGTGCCAGGAATAGGGTGGGGGAGCAAAGCCAGAGAGCAGGGGGAGAGGGTGACTGAGCATCCCCACCCCAATACCCACCCTCCCAGCCCCTCCTCATTCTGAGCCAGGGCCCTTTCTTTAGGTCCCTCTTGTCTTAGGTGACCAGTGGTCACGCACACATGGAGGTCACGCACACATGGAGGTCACGCACACCTTGGCCTCACATGCACCCTGAGAAAGCAGATGAATGGATGAGGGCAAGAATGCATGGAAAACTAGGTCTGGAGGTCTGTCTGTACACAGGAGTGCTCCTGCTTGAATGTGGCAGCCTTGTCCTTGGTCCTCTCAGCTCCTGGGAGTCCTGCCTGGCCAGAAGGCCTCCATTCAGAAGGCAGGAGCCCAGTGTTGGGAAGGAGGAACCCTACACTCACCTGTCTCCTAGATCTGCAGCTTCCTGGTGTGGGGACCTGGGGCAAGTCCCTTCGCCTTGGTTTCGCCCTCTGCACTGCAGGCCTATGAAACCGGAGCTCAGGAGAGGGCTGTGCAAGATAGTGCACTCAGCTTCGTGTGCTGTAAGTCTGCAGGGGTATTCTCCTCCTTAGAAGAAGAGTCAGCGGCCCTGGATGGAGTCCACAGGCGGGGTGGGGGGAGGACAGGAAATGGGCCAGGTAGAGGAGGGAAGGCTGAGCAAGGGCTGGAGAGCAATGCACACCCCGGGCAGGCCTGTATAGAAGGGGTGCTCTCGCTCATCCCAGGCCAGATCGTCCCCCACAGGCATGAGCGCCGCCAGCTGTGTAGCCCAGTTTGGGACCCCCCCGACCTCTTGGGGCACCTCCTCCAGGAGGTGAGCATTGTTGTATCCCAGCTCATGCTGGGGTCCTCATGTTCACATGTTCATAGCCTCACTTAGTCTGCCTGATTGTCCCATGATGTTGGTGACGGTTATCCTAATTTTATACCTGTATGAACTATGCTTCGGGAAGGTAAAGTGACTGGCCTAAGGCAAGGAAGTAGCAGAGGCGGGATCTGAGCCAAGGAAAGGCCCCATCTTCCCTGGCCGCTCCAGGAGGAGCATGGCCCCCTTCCCTCCAGTGCCCTGGCCCCAGGAGTACATTCCTGAGATGAGGGAGGGCCCTCATTCTGCTCTGCGAGGCCTGTCTTGACTTGTCACGGCGTGGGGAGAAGCACATCGGGTCACAGTGACAGTCCTGGCTCCCCAGGGTGTGGCTCCTGAGCCTGAAGCATGAGGTTAGTCCATCAGGGAGCCCCTCAAAGTCCACAGGGGTGCTGGCCACCTGAGGGGCTGCAGGAGGGGCTGCCGGAAGTGGCCCAGCTCTGGGCAGCTGCCGAGGAGGAAAGAGGGCTGTCCGTGGGGAAAGCTGTGGTGGGGTGGGCCCCCGGGGTTGGGCCAGCCTCTCCTGTCCAAGCCCAGACCCACTTCTCAGGTTTACCAGTGTTCCCTGCCACCTCCCACGGTCCCCAAAGCCCAGCAGAGTCTCCCCAGCTCCCTCAAAAGGCTTTCTGAACCCCTTGCCCTCGAGGGCTTCATGCTGCCGCTTCCGGATACAAACAGGGACCATGGTCACAGGCAGGGCTCAGGCTGACCATAGCCTCTGCTGGCTATGATTAGTGTGGCTCGAGTCAGGTCGCAGGAAGGTCGCATGACTCCTGGACAGCATTTCCCATCTCAAAGCCTTTTATCCCTATTAGGGCTGTCCTGGTGTGTTTGTTGGTTGTTGTCTCAGAATTGAGATAGGAATGGGGACAGAGCTGGGACTGGGAACCAGATGGGGCTGATGATGGGCGGGGCAGGGCTGGGGGCACCTGGGGCCAGGAGCCAGAGGCTTGAAAGCAGGAGGTTTTATTGGAAGGACTTACCTGGCCCCCCTACCCTCCAGCAGCGAGCCTTTGCAGGGTATCTGCCTCTCCTGCTGCTGGGGGAGAGGTTCCTGACTGACCACAGCCAGCCAGCGGCCCCAGGTGGCCTCCTTCTACAGCCTCAGCTTGTGGTGGGACTGACTTCCTGATAGACTGGGTCCCCTGTGCCTTTTACACTGGTTACTCAGGCCTGACACGCCCTTCTTCCCTGGAGCCTGAGCAAAGGAACCCCCGTTCCCTGGGCCAGAGCTGCTCTGAGTCTGGGGGAGGGAGATGAGATGTGGCTTCTCTTGCCTCTCACCCCCTGCACAGTGCCCCTGCCACCTGCCTCCTGCTCCCTCAACGCTATTGCTCACCCCACACCCTGCCTCTTGTAATCCTTTCTGGCCCCTGGGGGCTGTTAACTTTTATTGTCCCTGTGATGGGGAAACTGAGCTCAATCAGAGGACATCTCCGCCTGCGCCTGACCCTGGAGACACTCCAGTGTCCTGTGACCCCACACACTCTGACAGCACCTCAGGACTTACCACCTCCTTTTGTCTCTTGCTGGAGGCCTTCTCTGACCCCATCAGCCACAGGCCAACCCTCACCCCCCAGCTCCCTGATGGACCCCAGCTGGTTGTACCTCCTTCCCTAGGGGAACTTGGAGACTTGGCTGTCACCCTACCCTTCCCCACTGCCCATCTGTGTCCCCGATGCCTTAGCCAGCCAGGGGTCCCTGCATAAGCAGAGCTGGAGAGGAGGTGGGTATGGGTGCAGGTATGCGATCCCAGGGGTTGCTGGGAGAAGCCCTGTCCCCACCCGGGGTTCCGCTGCTTCCCAGCTGCCCTATTCCAGTCTGTGAGGGGTTGGTTCTCCAGTCGGGTCCACTGCCCTGTGCAGGGGAAACCCATACCAGTGAGTGCCAGAGGGCATCTGTAGGTGCCGGGAGACCCACAGGGGCCTTTCCGTCTGGCCCCTAGGCCTGTCAGAACTTGCCTGAGCCCTGGGCCCCTGAGGTCCCAGAGACCTCCTGAAACCCCTTCCCAGAGGGCTGTTCAAAGGCAGACAGGCCTGATGAGGTGCTAATTACGGAGCTAATTGGAGCCCTTGTGAGCTACAGATGGCCTGGCTGACAGGAGGCGGGGCCTGCGCCAGGGGAGGGGGCTGCCCACGAGGGTAAGGAGGGCAAGGAGAGAGGCCCAGGTCCAGGAACGGGCTGTGTTTGTTCAGGAATTGTTGACTCACTAGTGCTGACCAGCTGCTTTGAAATGCAGCCCGGTCCCCTCCATCCCTTGGCCCTGGCTTTCCCTTCACAGAAGGACTCGTGTTCTGAGTTGGAAGGGTTGGAAGGGTTCTTCATGGAACACTTTGCGGGGGCAGAGGGCCCTGCTCTGGGGCGTCCTTAAGGAGAAGGAAGGCCCACCACCCTGTCCTAGGGCCTCCAGGACCCCGGCAGCCCAGCCAGATACCGGGCTGGATGTCGTTGGAGGCTGCTTGTGAGAACAGCGGGGACATCACTGAGCTGGGTCATCCCAAGGGGTCTGGGTCTCACCCGATGCCGGCCCTGACTCTTTCTGGACTTTGGTCCAGGCCCTGTCCCAAGAGCAGGCCCGTAGAGCCTCCTGAGGGGGCCGGAGAGCCTGGGGAGATGGACTTGTGCTCCGTGACCACAGAAACCTCCCAGATCAGGGATGAGACTGACCCCCAGAGAGAGGGCAGGGGAGTCAGTGGGTCATTTTGCTGCAACCAGAAAGGCAAACAAGTAGCACCCGCCTTTCTCCCGCAGATTCCCTGCTTCAGCTCCCCTCCCCCACTGCCCTGCACAGCATAGTCGATCTCAGCAACCTGGAGCTAGGGGGCACTCTGGTCACTTAGGGCCAGACCCCAGCCTCAGCAGGGCTGCTTGCGGCTATCACTCGCATCAGCCTATGACTCTCAGCAGACCCCAGCTCTAGCCCTGGCTCCCCATGGCTCCTGACCACAGGCAGTATTCCCTCTGATCTCCTGACCTTTGTTCACCCCACCAAGCACCCCCTCTCTGCTCCTTGCTGCCTAGTTAGGTCCTCCCCACTCTGCCAGCTCTGGCTCCCTCTGGATCCCAACCTGCTCCATGACCTCCAGCTTGACCCACACCCCAGCCATTGCTCTTCCTGCTCCCCCACACCCCTCACCTGGCCCAGGACCCACACTCATGTAATTGGGAGAGAGAGCTGAGAGGATAATGGTCCCCAAACTAAAAGAGATGATGGGGGCACCTGGGTGGCTCAGCAAGTTAAGCCTCTGCCTTCAGCTCAGGTCATGATCTCAGGGTTCTGGGATCAAGCCTGACATTGGGCTCTTTGCTCAGCAGGGAGCCTGCTTCCCCCTACCCCCTGCCTGCCTCTCTGCCTACTTGTGATCTCTGTCAAATAAATAAATAAAATCTTAAAAAAATAAAGTAAAAATAAAAGAGATGATGGATATGAAAGGTAGTGATACATCTGCTCCAAGTTTCTAAGTCCCTATTTCTGGGCCACACGCTGTGCTTGGTACTTTCTGTACATTGCCTCTTACGGCAGCCCTCCAGGAGCTTTTTTAATCTTCACTTTCCAGGGAAGAAACAGAGGCTCAGAGAGGCCAAACCACTTATCCGAAGACACACAGCAACTCAGTTGACAGTCTGGCAACTCCCAAGTCATCCCCCTCACAAGGAGAGAGGGGCTGTCATTATTTTTTTGCCAACCTGTTTCTTTGCCCCTTCCCTCTCCCTCCCTGTTATCCTCTACCTGGTGAGTTTGCATCACTACTAGGGCCCCCTGGGTCCAATTAGGGGGCCTCCCCAAGGGAGCTGACTGAGGCAATCCCTGCCCCAAGGGGGCCTCCCCGAGTCAAAGTTTTAATTAGCCATCACTGCTCTTCCTGAAACTCTGACCTGCCCACGGCTACACCAGCCCAGCCTGGCTTTGCCGCAGGAGGCGGGCCTGGCATCCAAGCCAGTGGCAAAGCAAAGCAAAGCTGCCCCAGCACGGTGAGGGGGCGTGCCTGGGCCCCTGTCCCACCGCAGCTCCCCAGGCATACCTCCGCATCACCTCATTTAATCCATTACATGGATTAATAAATGGATTAAGTGACTTAATCCATTAAATGGATTAAATAAATTAATGCGCTAATATTTGTAGAGACTTAAATCAGTACCTGCTCCCTAGCAAAAGGCTATAGGAGTATTCAGTTGAAAATGCAAGGCAGCATGGACTGCTTGGGGGAATCGAGGAGTAGGGTGGGGTGCAAGGCTATTCTTGGACATGAAGATGGAACGTTCCAGGGTCACCCGACAATGGTGGCCAGTGCGAGGGCTATAATGCTTGTCCCCTTGTAATGTGGGAAGCTTGGGGCTTGGAAGACGGGCATGGACAGGTGTGGAGAGGAGGCTCTGGGCCAGGCGCTCCTCTGATCATCTTATATACTGCACACTGCCCTATGAGCCTCCCATTCTACAGATGAGGCAACCGAGCCTCAGAATAACAATTAACATGTCCAAGGCCACATAACCATGAGAGGTAGGGCACGATTTTGACCCAGTGTAACCCAGAAATATCGGGCCTGCACACTGGGAAATCTGACTTCTCGTGCCCCGCCCCCCATCAGGCCACAGGGTGGTGGTAAGGTCAACAGGCCACACCCCCAGTCCCTAAAGAGGGAAGCCTGCGCAGCTCAGCTACCCCTCAGCTTCCCGCGACCTCCCAGAAACCTGAGGGCTCTGAGTATGGCTGTTGGTGTGGAGGGCCGTGAGGGGTCATGGAGGGGCAGCTGGAGGCCCCTCTCCTGGGGCTGGGTTGTGAGGCTGAGCTTCGGTAATGACTAGGAGTTCTGAGTTTGAAGGCACCACCCCCCACCTCTCCGGGGAACATGAGGCTGTGGACCGTGACCCTGGCCTCAGCCGGCCAGGCCTCACGCCTCCCCTTCAGCAGCAGCAGACACCAGTGCCAGCCCCAGCCAGAGCCAGCCCTCCCAACGCGGTTGCCTGGTAACCGGCCCTAAGTGACGGAAACCCCAGCAGGCCACTAACGAGGGGGCAGCGCCAACCACCTGGCCCAGACCCCGCTGCCCCAGCGGCCTGAGGAAGGTTTCGATGGACAGTGCGCCTGGCCTGCCCACGGTAGGAGGGGATGCACTCTGGCACTGGGGGAGGGGGCCTGGGCAGGCCCAGGAGGAGCTGGGCTGGCAGCCCCCCCAAGACCTCTGAACTGGGGAGCTGCAGGAAGGGAACTCCCGATGGAGGCCGAAGCAAGGCAGGCACTGGGCAGGAGTCAGGGCTGTGGGCACAGCCCGCCCAGGCCCAAACCACCATCCTGGAAACAGCTGTGCTGCTCTGCCCAGGGCACAGAGGTGGGGGGAGGGGATCCCCTGAGAGAGGCCCTGGCTGGGGAAAGGGAAGGAGGTGATTAGGAAAGCTGGCAGAAGTCCAGGCTCCTGCAACACGGAGGGGAAAATGCATCAGCCTCTCCTCTCCTCACCGAGCTCCCCCTCCTCTTCTCCTCGCACCCCCAACCCCAGGCTAGGGGCCTCCAAGGAGGGACTGCAGGCAGCTGGAAGCCCAGGTGGATCTCAGCCAGGTGTTTTTCCATCCTGGGTCTGGAGATGGAGAAGCAGTGTCAAAACAAGACGGAAGCTGGTGTGCAGACCAGACGGGTCTTTGGGAGACCTGGGTTCAAGGCATGCCTGCTCCAGCCCCTAGGCACGTGGCTACCCCTCTCAGGGCCTCAGTGTTTCCATGTTGGAATGGGCGCGGGCAGGGCAGAGGATTGGTGTCACGGGTCCTGAGAGGCTGGGGCGGGGCGGTGCAGGGGCTTTAGGGGAACTTTTGGCTATAGAGGCTTTCCTCAGGCTCTCATCTCTGGGCCAAGGCAGATTTTTTTGCCCTTCTTTCTGCTCTTCAGACCAGCCGAGTCCTCCTTTTTGCCATTAATCCTTCACTCCCTCACCGTGGCCCAACTCCACCCTGTGCTGGGCCCTGAGGTGTCTGTGTTCAGGCGGGCCCAGGCCCGGCCCTGGAAGGCATCAGTCCCCAGGCTTGTGACCCGGCCACGTTAGCACAGGGAGCTGTGGCCAGGCTGATGAGCTAACGCAGAGGAGAGTTTGGGAGGCTATAAGGCTCCAGAATAGGTGACCAAACCCAGCTTACATCTCCGGAAGTTTTCCTGGAGGAGTGGGTCTGAGCTGTCTTGAAGACAGGTTAGCAAAGAAAGAGCTGGATACACGGCAGAGGCCAGTGCTCTTGGTCGAGGAGAGCATAATCAGGAGCACAGAGGTAATGCCCAAGTGAGGACCTCAGGCCGGCTCTGGGGGATGAGTGGAAGGCGGCGGGAGAGAGCCAGTCAGGAGGCAGGCAGAAACCTGACCGGGAAATTGGATCCTGAGGGTACTGGAGAGCCTTGGGAGGCCACCCCACCAAGCTGAGGGTGGGGCTTGGGGATGGGTTACAGGATGAGATATGGGCATTAGAACGACCTCCCTGGAGGTAGGAAAGTAATGTTTCCCACTGCTTCCAGCACTAAGCCAGACAGAGCCCGTTGCTCACTCCGGCATAGCCAGAATGGGGGACCCTACCCTGACTCAAGGCTCAGCACCCTAGTCCTCATGCCTCTCTTGGGCAGCCCAGCCCTACACAAGCACTCATCACCCGGAAACATTTGTTTCTTTAACTGCACTGGAAACAGCACCAGAATCAAGGGTGGGAAGGATGGTTAATCTACCCCAGCTATTCATTAATCAGAGGGCTCCTCACTCCCCTGCACTAAGGTCCCCAAATTATTGTGTCTGGGCTTTTTCTCTCTGGCCAGAAGGCTGGCAGGCATCGTCCTGCAAAGGAGCCCAGTGAAAGCCCATCTCCCTTTCCTAAACTTGGGGAGCACCCTCTGAGAGACTCTGATTTCCTCGGAAGATAGCTCTCCGAATGGTTCGGGATCACACAACTCTTTGTGGGGAGTTTCAGCTCCTCTGTTTCTTGGCTCTGTGGGCGACCTACTCCCCCCACTTCCTCTAGAGCTACCACCGCTTAAGGTCTTACTACAAAGCAAGCTGTGAACTCATTGAATCTGCGTGAGACCTGAGATAAGTTCTCATTCTGCCCGTTGGACTGATGAGCAAACTGAGAGGTTAAGGGGCTGCCTTAAGGTCACACAGCTCAATAGGTCAAACCTCAGTTGGCCTGTTTGTCAAATCCTGACCTCATATGATTGTGTAAGAATTAAGTGAGAATTAAGAATTAAGTGACTAGCCCAGGGCCACACTCCAAGTAGGAGCTACTTGCCTAGCCCATCCACCCACACAGCTGTTCCTCTACTGAGTGGGAGCACGGAAGGGAGGAAGAAACAGAAAGGGCAGAGAGTTGCAACAGCAGTCAGAGGGCCTCCCTGGACGACACAATATATATCGCTGAGTCCGGAAGGATCAGAGAGAGCATTGCTGTGTGTCTCAAGGAGAGGGGCCTTGCTTCCCTGTTTGTCTGCCTATGCTGTGGCTGCCAGTGCCACGTCTCCCTCCTCTGGGGTGAGAAGCTCCTGGGAGGAAGGAAAGAGTTTTGTAAATAGCAAGTGTGGCCTCATTAGAGAGAACGACATTATTAATAACTGTAGGTCCAGCTGAGGTTCGGGGGGCTGACCTTTTACCTCAGCTTCCCAGAGAGTGGGGGGGGCAGTTGGTAATCAGTGTCTGGGGTGGGGTGGAGGAGGGCAGGCTTGGTGTGTTGGGGTGTGTGTGTGTGTGTGTGTGTGTGTATGTGAAACCTCCCTTCCAGGTTTTTCTATGTGACTTTTCTTTGTTAACCCCACCCAGGAAGCCCACAGAAGGACAGACTGCTCCCTTCTCTGCTTTTGTTAACACTGTCCCTTCCAGCCATGATACCATTTCTCCTCTCCAAGATCACAGCCTAATATTACCTTCCTCCATCCGACAGATGCCTGAGAGAGCCACTTTTCTTCACAGGCTCTGCACATACATGACCCTCGGGATAGAGAAGAAAAGGACAAGGTTAGAGCCTTCAGGAGCTCCCAGCTGACACCCTACAGAGCTTTTTATCATTTGCAAGTAATTTCCCACCCAGTTCCCACGAGCAACACTCACCTCGTGGTTCCCATTCTGCAGATGAGGAAACTGAGGCTCAGAAAGTTACAAAGTGGCTCCCAAGTTCTCCTTTCTATTATAGTGCAAGTTAGTTAGGTGCTGCCGAAAAGGAATGGGCAAGACGCCGATTAAGGGGGCTACTGTCTTTGTGAAGTGTCCCTAAGTTAAGGCAAGACTCAGAATGGGGCCGCAGACTCTTAACTGGCCCCTAGGGTCTCCACCAGGTTTATGTGGGCCTGGATGGGTCCCATTCAGGCTCAGCGAGACTGGAGAGAACACCAGGTGACCTGAGCACACAACCTGAGAGTCCTAGGCCCTAAGAACTGAGAATACTGCCCTCTTCCCACAACCCCTCACCCCTGCCCCACAGCAGCAGCAGCAGCAGCAGCTCAAAGGTGGGCAAAGGTGGGAGACAACTAGTGTTGTGCTAAAGAATGGAGAGGGGGAGGGCAGAGTGGTGAGGAGCAAAAGTAGGGACAAATAGCCTGTGATCTGAGCCTTGGGCATGACCCCTAGTTGTCACGCACAGGTGTACTTTCCTGATGTGAAGATGTGGGAGCCAGGAGATCTGAGTTTTTATCCCAGCGTGCTGTGTAACCCTGGGAAAGCCCCAACCCTCTCTGAGTCTCTCCTCCTCAGATCACTCCAGACTCTCAGGACCCTACAGCTCTCAACTGATACTCTCTCCCCTCCCCCCAGGTGACCTCCACTTCCTCTTCCTTTTCTTACCTGCAGGGTCCAGCCCCTCCTCCTCAGCTCCAGCTGCTGCCTGACTTTCTGAACTTAAGGCCTCCAGCCTCCTCTGCCCTCTGACTCAGGCAGCCCTGACCTTTGGGATCAGACTGGGTGGTTTTGCCCCATGAACTTCCTCTGACCCTTGGCATGTCCACCTGTCTTCCTCCTCCTCCACTGCACACACCTGTCCCTAGTCCTTGAGCAGCCCAGGAACTGCTAGGGACCAGGTTTCTTTAGAGAAGGTAGCAGCACCGAGGGCCTTCACATCCAGAATTAGATGGCCCAAGGAGTCTGGGCAGATGGAGACAGCCTGTCCACCCCTCCAGCCCCTCTCTCTGCAGCATACCATTCCTGGTTGGGAACACTCCACCCTATCCCACCTCCCAGGCTGTTCAGGCCTGTCTTAGTGAGGGAGGTTTGCCAAAAAGGTTAAGGTACCCTCTGAGGCCACTTACCAACCCCATTCCTGGCATACTATAGTGATGGAGAAATCACCCCTTCCTCAGACACAGGTGGTACCCTAACAGGGACTGAGATACATTTGTCTGGAATTTGCCCTCTGGGGCCGCACTGAGATGCCGGGACAGACTCAGGAGCCCTTCCCCAGCTCCCTAATGCAACTAGTACCTGCCAAGGGAGCCAGAACACCTACCGCGTGCCAGATATCTTAATACAACCTCTTCCAAGCCTTCACACCACTACTACTACGATGTAATTCCACTTTTACTAAAATAAGGAAACTGAAGCCCAACAAGGTCAAGAGGCATGCACGAGGCCACGTATCTAGAAAGTGGCAACGAATGAATGATCTAACGGAGTGAATGAAGGCGTGTGCTGGGCGCGCTGAGCCACGGCTCAGGGATGCGGTGGGTACAGACGGTGCGCAGCACGCACGGCCGTGTTCTTGTAGACTTGGCCACCTCAGGTCCTCCGCACACCCGGGGCCCAGGGGATCGCGGGCTCCCAGAGGCGCGGCCCGGCTCAGCCTACACCGCGCCGGCCGCCCCGCCCCCGCTCCGCCCCCAGCCCGCCCCGCCCGGGACCGCAGACGGCGCCCAGCGGCGGCGCGAACGGCCGCGAGGAAGGTGGCTCCGGCCTCGGTGCTCTCCGGGACTTCCCGCTCAGGGCCCGGCCCGACAAGGACCCGCCGCCTCCACAGGGCGGAGGATGCGGCCGCAGCCCACGGCAGCAGCATCGAGAAGCCTGGCGCCCTGCAGGTAGGAGCTCGCCCGCTCGGGCGCGGAAAGTTGGGCCGAGTTTGCGGGCGGCGCGTGGAGAAGGGGCGGGTGGCGCTGCCCCAGGGCGCCCCTACCGGCCGGCCGGGGCATGGAGCGCGCCGGGCCTGGGCCGAGGTGCTACAGCTCTGGGCTGCGGCGGGCCCGGGGCTGGCGGGCTGCGGGGCAGGGGGCGCGCGGCTGCTCCGACTTTCCCCGGACTTCGAGGGCCCCGGGGCCTGGGAGCGCCCCGCAGCGTTAGCTAGGCTTTGGCGCCGGATCCCGCGAGGGACTAGGGAGAAGGAGATCGGGCTGAGCCCTCGGGCCTCCCGCGGGGCCCGGCTCACGTGGACTGCCGGGGCGGAGATGAGGGGGCGGTGGGGGGCTGGGCCTGGGGGGGGCGGCGGCGGGCGCTGAGGCGCCGCGGGGCCCTGGACGCGCCCTACTGGGACCGGACGGCCCTGCGGTTTCCTTGCTACAGCTTGACTCACCCTCTGGCCGCAGCCCAGGCTGGCGGGATCGCCCCGAGGCGGTGTCTGCCCGGACACTGCGGCCAGGCCGTCCCCTGCTCCTGTCTTCCCTCCAGTCTTTGGGTGTCGGCCCTCGGGGCTGGGTGCGCGGGCCTTGCTCTGTGCACACGTGTGCTGGGCCCGAGCGAGGGAGAACGCAGTTCTGGAGGGGCGTGTGTGCAAATGTGGGCCGTGCACGTACTTGCAGGCACGGGGTTGCATGCGTGGCTGCGGCCTATGGATCAGCCTGCTGGGGTGCACGTGCGCCCAGCGCCAACGGACAGAGCATGGGGACACCCGGAAGCGCGCGGGGTCGGGCGCGGCGGCAGCCCCAAAGCCAGGTTGGCTGAGGGCCCCAGGCACCACCGATATGGGCGGGGCGGGTGGGAGAAAGGTGGTGGAGGCCTATCCTGCGACCCTTCCCCCTCCAATGGAGCCTAAGCTGCGCCAGGTTCTGTAGGGCCCAGAGCCTCAACTGGGGAAGGTATGAGGACCCCGGGAGGGGCCCTGATCCAGCGCTCTAGGGGCCGGCCCCAGCCTGGCAGGATGGCTCTCTTCTTCCTGGTCTTTCCCAACTCCCAACAACCACTGGCCTTAAGGAGAGTCGCTAGGAGGTGGAAAAGCTGTTTGCTTCCCCTGATGCTTAGGACAGGGAGGGCACAGTGGTGGTGGGCTCTTTTCCGGGACCCTGCTCTGAGCCCTGGCGGAAGTTGGTCCTCCCAGCCCTCAGCCAGCAAACAGCTTGGTGGCCCAAAGGGCAATGTGACCCTGCTCCCTGGGGTCCCCCCTTCCCTAAGCAATTGCTTGCCTCTTCCTCCGTGTGTGTGTGTGTGTGTGTGTGTGTGTGTGTGAAGGAGGCACCTACATTTTGGCTACTGGCTTGAGTGGGGAGGGGCCTCCCTCAAGGGAGTGTTCACTGGGCTTTTTCTACTGACAGGAGGTAGTAAGGTCAGCCCCATACTCTTCCTAGTTCTCTGCTGATTCCCTAGAGCTCCGTCTCTCCCTCAGAGACTTCTGAGGGTCCCACATGGCTTCACCTCTATTGACTGGGTCCCAGGGTGGAGGGGGAGGCTGTCTCAGGAAGTCTCCAGGGCAAAGGGCTCGCAATGGGCAGAGCCTGGGGGGAAAAAGACTCCAGGGGCTGGGGTGGGTGTGGAGCAGGCTCCTAGGGGCATGTGGGGGAGGTGAGACCAGAGCCAGCACTTAATTAATCCAGAGCTCCCCGTGGTGGAGGGGGCGGAATACTTACTTAGCACCCCCAAAACCATACAACTCCTTCTTGCAAGGTTGCTGTGCCCCAGGATGGGGCTTTGCATCTGGGATGCAAATCTCTGTCATAGAGCATTGCTATCAATACCATACCCTGATGTCCCTTCTGATCTCTCCTAGGGAGCATCCCCTTCTCTAGGCTGGCCTAAGGTGTTGGATTCTGGCCAGAAGAGCCAACTTTTTCAGAGTCCCACCTGGCTTCCGTGGTGTGGTTAGGCAGGGATGAGAGTGGGCATTGGCCCTCCTACTACCCTTGGCTTTTCTTGTCCACAAGATGTGTTGGTCTCCTTATGAGCCTGCGGTTGTCATTGGCCACCAGCCAGAAGGGAGGAGAGGGCTGGAAGAAGGGGCTGGTCATGGCTTGCACCTGACCCATGGCCTAATCATAGCAAGAGGGAGCTGATTCATCCTTTCTAAGCCACCTGAGGGTTTCGGGAACAGGGTGCTAGGGGAAGTAGAGGCAGGATGATGTGGCCTGAGAAGGCTGGCCTCAGATGACCCTTCATGGGTCATTGGGTACCTGCTGCCTTGAGAAAGCCCGGGCTTAACTTCTCTGGGCCTGGGTCCCAATCCTTGCTTTCCCTTGCTTCAGGGCCTTAGTCTTGCTCTGGCATTCAGTGTTTCAGTGGGGGTAGTAGCCCTAGCACTCTGTGGTCCTTGGGGACTCCCTCCCTGGACATTTGCATTCTCCCACCTCCCTACCTTCTTGTCCCTGGAGCCGTGCTGCTGCCCTTGCATGCCTTGAATAGCCAAGGGCAGTTGAGGGGCTGGGATGGAACACAGGCTCTCCTCCTGGACACTTTGGGAGCTTCCTGCTGGTACCACAGCACCATCTACTGGACAGCCTCGGCTCTCCTGCGGGGGGGTGGGCAGGCCCTTGTGAAGCCATGTTGCCCACTGCTTCTCTTGGGGTATAGTCCTACCCTGTGGAAACGAGCCCGGTATCTGTGTTGCTCTGGGCCTAGAGACCTGGGTTCAAGGCTCGGCTCTGACATTTTTGCTAAGATTGGCCAGTCAGACAGACCTAAAGAGTGTCTTGGGAAACCTGAATGCATAGACAATGTCCAGTTCCACATCTTGGCTGTAGTGGGCATCTTGGGATCCCTGTGTCATTGGGAGTAAGAGCTGTAGGGGGAGGTAGGAAGCCTTCCTCTTGTCCCATCTCCTTTATCAGTGACTGGGATGAATAGGTCTCCTCATCGGTGTAGGGGGAACAGGCGTAGCCAAGCGAGTGGATCTTCAGACTGCCTGCAAAGTTGGAAACCGCAGGAAAGGGGTCTGGAGAGTCACGTGGGGAGAAGCTGAACAGAAGGGGCTCCTGGAGTGGGACTAGGGGGAATGAGTTGGAAACCTCTGTGTTGTCTGACTCATGCATTCATTCATTCATAGGCTTTATCGAGCATCTGCTAAGTGCCAGGTTCTGAGGTGCGGCGATGAGCCAGTGAGAGCAGCAGCCCTCGCTTGCCTGTAGCCTGTTCTAACAGCCCCTACCTTTCTCTCTCTCCCAGGTCAGCAGTTGAGTAGCTGGGGCCCCTGAGGGCTTGAAGCCTTCACAGTGATGGCGGAGAAGCGGCCCCTGGGGACCCTAGGGCCTGTGATATATGGCAAGCTGCCCCGCCTAGAAGCAGACTCTGGACCTGGGCACAGCCTATCCTCTTCTGTTGGTAACCAGGACCCCTGCAGCTACAAGGGTGCCTACTTCTCCTGCCCTATGGGGAGTGCTCCCAAGGCAGGGTCTGAGCGGTTGGCATCTTGGACCCCATATCCACCCTTGTACCCCACCAGCATGGCAGGACCCCCTCTTCGGACAGACAGCCTGTTGACCAGTTGCCTGCTCTACCGCCCAGCAGCAGAAAGCTCTGAGAAGGTGCAGGAACCTGGCCCTGTTGAGCTCCTGCCCTTTGGTCCCCAATCTCATTCCTACCCAGGCCCACCGTTGGCAGCACCCAAACCTGTCTACCGCAGCCCTCTGTGTTACGGGCTCTCAGCTTGCCTGGGGGATGGGGCAGCGAAGAGGCCACTGGATGTTGACTGGACGATGGTGACCGGACCCCTCTTACCCCCGGCTGACCCGTCTTGTTCTCTGACCCCAACTCCTGGCAAGGGCCAGTCTGTAGATGGCACCTTCTTGCGTGGTGTGCCAGCTGGAGGATCTGGCAAGAACTCAATGAACTTCTCCCCATGCCAGGCATTTCTGGAGAAGTATCAGACCATCCACAGCACAGGCTTGCTGGCCTCCAAATATGCAGGTCCTTACCCTGGGGACCCCAAGCAGGCATTGTCTGATGGACCTCCCAATCCATGGACCCAGCTGGCCCAACCCCTGGGGCCAGCCTGCCAGGATACAGTGCCTACCCACTACCCGCTCCCTCACCCTCCACAGGCCCTGCCTTGCCCACCAGCCTGTCGCCACCCGGAGAAGCAGGGGAGCTACAGCTCGGTGCTTCCCCTACAGCCTGTGGGAGCCCACAAGGGGGCTGGGTACCCAGCTAGTGGGCTGAGCAGCCCTTACCTGAGGCAGCAGGCTGCCCAGGCACCCTATATGGCCCCAGTGGGCCTGGACACCTTTTCCTATTCCTCTGCCCCACTCCCCGCACCCTCACCAGGCCTCAAGCTGGACCCACCTCTTGCTCCCCGGTGCCCAATGGACTTTGCCCCCCAGACACTGGGCTTTCCTTATGCCCGGGATGACCTCTCTCTCTATGGAGCATCCCCAGGGCTTGGAGGGACGCCGCCTTCCCAAAACAGTGTACAGGCTGTGCCTTCCAGTGTGCAGCCCAGTGCCTTCCAGCGAGCATGCCAGTCCCTGCCTGCCAGCCAGCCCTGCTCAGAGCCCGCAAGGCCTGCGGAGAAGCCAGTCCAGGAAGCAGAGGAGAAGGTGTGGCTGCCCAGCTGCAGGAAAGAGCAGCTCCAGCCCCAGCTCGATGAGCACCCTGGGGCACCCATTGTCATTGGGGATAGCCCGGTTCCACGCACCCCTCCGGCGCTCCCACCATGCGCCCAGGAGCGCCAGTCTCTGCTGCAGAACAAGGGTGCACTGTCACCCTGCTCTCCACCGATGCCGATTATTGACAATGTCTTCAGCTTGGCCCCCTACCGTGACTATCTGGATGTGCAGGCTCCCGAGGACTCGCCTGAGCCTGACCCAGCCCCAGCCCCCAGTGAGAGCCCTGCCAAAGACTGTGGGGGGACCCTGCCTGCCCAGGAGGCCCCTTCAAAGGCTCCCTGCTCACTTAGAGAGGAGGTGGCCCTGGACTTAAGTGTGAAGAAGTCCTCGGCAGAGGCTCCTGTCCGGGTTCCTAGTCCTGAGGTGTGTGCCAGGCCCACGGCAGCCCTGGATGTGCCAGGTGTGGGGAACACAGTCTCGGATCTGCCAGAGCTGGAAAAGATAGTCACGGAAGCACCAGGGCTGCCCGGGGTGCCGGCAGCCACCGAGGCCACCACCCCAAGGACCAACTTCCACAGCTCCGTGGCCTTCATGTTCCGAAAATTCAAGATCCTCCGGCCAGCACCTCTGCCAGCAGCTGTGGCCCCATCGGCGCCCACCCCAGCCCCCGCGCCGGCCCAAGCTGTACCCACCCCCACGAGCGTGCCCCTTGGTCTCCAGATTCTCACGCAGCCCTTGCCAGTGGCCTGCTTCAACGTGGCGCTGCCCAGTCCTCCCGCTATGGCCGCGGCCCCCACTCCCGCGCTGGCCCCCTTGCCTGCCCGGACCCTGGCTCCGACCCCAACTTCAGGCTCTCCCCCAGCCCCAGCAGACTCTCCAGAGCAACGCTTCACGGGCCTGCACGCATCCTTGTGCGAAGCCATCTCGGGCTCAGTGGCACACTCTCCGCCTGAGAAGCTGCGGGAGTGGCTGGAGACCGCAGGGCCCTGGGGCCGGGGGGCGTGGCAGGACTGCCAGACTGTGCAGGGGCTGCTGGGCAAGCTGCTGTCGCAGCTGCAGAGCTTCGTGTGCACGCAGCGGTGTCCCTTCCCCCACGTGGTGCGCGCTGGCGCCATCTTTGTGCCCATCCACCTGGTGAAGGAGCGCCTCTTCCCCCGGCTGCCGCCTGCCTCCGTGGACCATGTGCTGCAAGAGCACCGCGTGGAGCTGCGACCCACCACGCTGTCTGAGGAGCGTGCGCTGCGTGAGCGGGCCCTGCACGGCTGCACCTCTCGCATGCTCAAGCTGCTGGCACTGCGCCAGCTGCCTGACATCTACCCCGACCTGCTAGGCCTGCAGTGGCGGGACTGTGTCCGCCGCCAGCTGGGTGAGCATGGGGCGGCCCCAGTAGCCACCGGAGCTGTGTGAACGAGTGACAGGTGTGTGGGCTGTCTGAGTGGTCACAGCCGGGCCAAGGGACTGCCTGGGACTCAGGGCAGGGGAGCCCAAGAACTGGTGCTGGGGAGGGGTCTGGCCATCCTCCGGAGGCCCTGTGGCCTCCCACCCACACTCTCACCCCCCATCCCTCCTCACCCCGGTACCACCAGGACCTTCATGGCCTCTTCCCTAAGCCTCTGAGCAGGCCTGCTGCTCTGTCCCTGTGGAAATGTCTCTTAACTTTCCCCGATGCTGCGGCTTTCCAGCTTCCCTCTTCTGCTGGGCCTTCTCCCACCTCAGTATAGACTTCTCCTTTGGGTTCTAGGGCTCTGATGAGGCCCTGTTCTCTATCTGAGGTCTCTTCCTCCTGTGTCTGTGTCCCACCCAGCTTCCCTTCTTCTGAGCTTGAGCCCTGAATTACTAAGTGCATGCTGGCCTTTTCCACTCAGTATCTCTCCGACCCTTAACTCCTCCCAGACCCACACTCCTAAGCTTTCCCCTAAATCTTTGCCCCCCACTCCACCTTCTCCCCCTCAGTAAATGGTACCTGATTCCTGACAGGCAGGGGTCCCCTTCTCCCTCCAAACACGGTTGCCTTTTGCATGTGCCGTGTTTCAGTTGTCCCACTATTTATAGTCACAGAAGCGCCCCTGTAAGTGGGAGCGATGTTTCTGGTTTGCTTTTCCCCTACTAAATGACGTCTCGTGCATATTGCTCTCCAGCTTGCTCTTTTTCTGTCCTGGAGCATCATGAGCTTAGGTCGCTTGGCCCTGCTCTGGGCAGCTGCTGCGTGCTGTGTACACTCACTCCTGCTGGGACTTTGGTGATGGTGCCAGGTGTGCTCATCATGGCCTTTTGTGCATCAGTACACCTGGCACATGGAGGCCTGAGGCCTGTGACTTGCTTTATAGCCTTCCCTCGCTGCTCCGCCATCCTGCCACCAAGCCTCTGTGTCTCTGTCTCCACGGGAATGGTTTCTCGTCCCTTCATCACCTGGCAGCCTTGCCCTGGGCCCTTACCTTGTCCTGGCTCCACATCAGGGTGGGGAAGGCGCCCGAGGCATACATGTGGAACTTGGGGTCTAGGTGACAAGCATTGCTGACTCCTGAGCACTTAAGTTGGAGCATTTCCCCAAACAGGTGCAAAGAGAACGTACACGGGAGTGTTGAACCGGGGGGTGGGGTGGAGTGGAGTGAGGGATATCATGTGTGGCTCAGAGGCTCCAGCCCAGTCTTCTCCCTGGACAGTTGGACTGTCAAGCCCAGAGAGGACAGGGCCGTATTTTCCAGGCTGCCTGCTGGGCGCTCCACAGTCCCCTCCTGCCCTGCCCAAGCTTGGAAGAGTCTGGGGCCTAGTGCAGAACTGACTGGGACCCAGGTTATTCCTGCTGCTGGCTGGATTTGGCGCCCCAGGGAGGGGCCAAATTTGGCCCCTGAGCTGTGAGTCTTCCCCCATATCCCGGAGGGGAGGTCCACCCTTCTGTGGGTGTCCTTTGTGTTCTCCCTGACAGCCTCACTTGCCATGAGGTATGCTCTTGGTCAGAAGCCCTCTCCTGCCCCCTCTGCTGCTTCCTCTACTCCTGGGCCCTGGGGGTGGTCTGGTAGAAGGATGCCACTCTTAGGTGTAACAGGGCCCTCTCTCTCCATGCCCCAATTTCCCAGCCTCTACAGGCCAGTGGTTCCTGTCTTGTTGGCCCTTTTCCTTTGGTTCTTGGACCAGATTCTTTGCCTGAGCGGTACTGTCATCTGATAGAGCCCTGGCGTCACCTGGGGAGAAGCATACCTTTCGGCTTCCTGCACACGTGGGGAAGTCATGATGGCCGTGACCCTGCTGGGGCCCTCCAGGCCTGAGGCAGAGTGGAACCACTGGTCTAGGTGGCTTTGGAGGTCAGGAGGTGGGACCTGAGGGTGTTGGGGTCTGCAGCCTGACTGTGTGTTCATTTTCCAGGTAACTTTGACACTGAGGCTGGATCTGTGCCCTCCTCAGAACCCACCATGGCCAGAGATGAGCCGGAGAGCCTAGCCCTGGCCTGGAAGTCACCTGTCCCCAAGGCCAGGAAGCCAGGGAGGAAGCCACCAACCCCTGGCCCGGAGAAAGCAGAGGCAACCGCTGGGGAAGGGTCCCATGGTACCTCCCCTACCCCTGCTGCCAGCACCAGACCCCCTGGTCCCACACTAAGAGCCCGCTTCCGCAGCCTCCTGGAAACCGCTTGGCTCAGTGGCCTAGCACTCCCCACTTGGGGCCACAAGGCCTCAGGGCCGGACCGGTCTGTGCCCCACCCACAGGTGCTGGGTGGCCAAAGCCATCACCTATAGCCTTGGTGGCTGTTTGGACAGCTACTGTATGGGGGTCATTTTCTGGACCCCAACCTTTTTGTAAGGCCAGCTGCCCAGGGCCAGGAGTGGACATGCCATTGGAGCTTCTCCTGCTCTGCTGCCCCCCACCGCCCCCACACAGTGGGCTGAGAGCCCCTGAACTTTTTACATGAGGGCCTTTATTATTAGAAAGGACTACTTCCTGTTTCTTCTTAGAGAAAATGTGTGGGCTTTGGAGCTCAACAGACTTGGGCTTGAATCCTAGCTCCTGTGTTCTTGCTGTGTAACCAGGCAAGTCACTTCCTCCCTTGAGCCCTCAGTTCTCAGTTTGTAAGATAGGACAACGCAGCCTACCTCACAGGGTTGTTGTGGGGGTGATGCCTGACACACACCCATTAAGGTTTGCTCTCTGCTCCCTCCCCAGGACGGGGGCCTAGATCCCAGCCAGGGCCTAGAATAGGAGGCTAAGGCAAGTAGAACCTTCTAGAAAGTCTTTTTGTGTCATAGGACTTGGTTATTTAGGGTGGTACAGTGTACAGTGTGTATGACTTAACACTTTCTAGAGTCATTTCCCAGGAAAGCCTGGGGCTATGCCCTAACGTCTGGGGTTGGGCCCTGACCCCCCCTCCCCCCCCCCCAGCCTGGAAGCTCTCTGGGAAGCCTGCCCCTTCCCTCCTTCACTACAGGGGGTGCCCAGATACAGCCTGGGGCTGGCATCCTTGTTCTGGGCCTGCTGCTTTCACCTTTGGGAGGCCCCAGGCCTGTCCTGAATTGACACCAGTGACTTCCCTGAGCTGCCTTGTCCCCCCTGGTGCATCTTCCTGAGAAAGTGGTATGTTTGCTAGAAGCCAAGCAGCTGCAGGGACTCAGGGACTAGACAAGACAGGCTGAATGACAGCTGGATCCTGGGAGGTCTCCGAAGATACGGACTGGGGACCCTGGCATTCCCCAAGCCAGAGCTCCATCAGTCACACCTGCTATGAGTGACCTCCTTGCAGAGTACTAAACTGAGCCAGAGGCTGGCAAGCTGGGCCCTTGGCCTGGCTAAGGTTTGTAAGAAGGCTGTGGGCCCGGGAGGCAGGCCATTAAACATTAAAGCATTTGGGTTGTTTTTGGATCTGAGGCCTGGCTGTGTGTTTGGGCCGGGGGGTGTGGGGTCTCAAGTTTAATAGGCCATCACCTAGTCCTTGGCAGTTCTCCCTGCTCCCAGCCCAGAAGGTGCTGAGGCTCCCTGGCACCATTGTGCTGGCTAGCTGTGGCCAAGTGGGTCATGGTCACACGCCCGCTGGGTGGCCACTCCCCTGCTCAGGGAAAACCCCTCCTCGCGAGACCCTTGGGGGTCCTGGTGGTCTTTGGGTCTGTGGCGCACTGTCCCAGTGAGAAGTGCTGGTCACTGCTCCCTAGCATGTGCCCTTCTCCAGCACCAAGGACGTGCTCACTAAGGCGTCCCTAGAACAGTGCTGTCACCCCACCCCCATGCTGGTGACTCCATCCTGCAGAAGGACAGTTTCTCACACCTTCGCTGGTGTGGGGAGATGCTGGGTACACCCTCCAGAGACCCTGTCTCTGCTAGGCTCTCCCTGCAGAGGTTTGTTCTCAGGGCTTGCTGGGGTGGCTTCCTGATTTCCCATCTCATCTAGACCAAGAGCCAGCCCACTAGGACAGGTCAGGCCTGCCGGGTCAACCCCAGTCTTTGTGAGCCTTCCCGGAGCTCAGTTACAGCATCCCTCCTGCGCCTGCTGACAGCTGGAGTCTGGCATTGCATGAGGCCGTTGACTTGCTGGTGACTGCCAGGATGCCGAGCCGCCACCTCCGTTGCCCTGCTGCCTGTGCGGGCCCGAGGAGTCCCCCAGCCCGTGAAGGTCACAGGCCAGAAGAGAGGCAACTCCCAACATGTGGTCACCACAGTGACAGAACCTGGGGAAGCGGGCTTTGGAAGCTCGACAGGGGCCTGACCTAGCTTGGGGACAAGGAAGTGTCCCTGGATCCCAGAAGAGATGCTGCCGGTACTGGGCCTCGGAGGCAGGGAGGAAGAAGGTAAAAGCGAGGGAGAAGTGCACCAGGAGTACGGTGAACAGCATGTGGGGAGGCCTGGGGGAATATTTGGAAAGGGGAAAGCAGCCTGCTCAGCCCTACAGCCTGGAGGCTAGGGGCTATAGGGCGCCTGTTTCCCAGAGAGCTGAAGTGAGGCCTGTCTGCTTCACTTGAGGCTACCTGAGTGGGGAGCATAGATGGGGTTCAAGTCACTGAACCCCCAGGCCCTCTGCCACCCCGTCAGCTTCATCCTCCTCATTGTCAAAACGTGGATTTGGCTCTGTTTCTTTTTTTTCTCTTCCTTTTTCCTTTTCTTCCTTCCCTCCCTGCCGTCTTCCTACACTTGCTTGCCCACCTACCATGCCCCTGCTCCCCGGCAGGCACACTTCTCACCGGCAGCCCCGGGCGGGCTCCAAGGCCTCGGCATAGGCAGAGCTGCTCAGCACCCAGGGGCACCTGCCTCTCCACTGTGGCACTACAGGGCCTCCATGGTGCAGAAGCTGGGTTTCAGTGTCCTGGCCCTGGACCTTGCTGGGGGAGGGGGCTGCTTCCAGGAGACAGCTCTGGCCTGGGAGCCTTGGTCAGGTGGGGCAGGGATGGCACTGCCCAGGACCTCGCCTGTGGGAGGCTGTGCTCCCGCCCCTCAATGAGGGTTTTCACAAGGCCTATTCTGCGCCTCAGTCAGGGTGTTGATGGCTGACAGCGGAGGTTGTGTCAGTGGCCCTCACCTCTCAGCGAAGCTAGATCGGGCCCACTCTACCTTGGCTGATCATGGCTCTTCAGGCCCTGCAGTTCCCCTGTAACTGTCCAAGGCTTCCGAGCTGGGGTAACTCTTCTCACATGGAATCACCTGGAAAATGTTTGCCCCCCCCATCTGGAAAATATTCAGGTCCCACCAAGAACCCTTCAGCAGAGCCCAGAAAGCTGGGTTTGAACCTAGCCCCAACGGTGATCCTGGGTCAGGTGTTCAGGAATCCTATTGAGTAATGCTGACAACTCTCTTCAGGTGACAGATAAGGAAACAGGTCCCCTCACTTGCTGCTGGTCACATCAAGTCAGGAGCTGTGTCAAGACGCCGCAGATCCAGTGCTGGTTTTTTGAGCCGGCCAGGAGGCCAAGAACGTTTTGTACCTGCCACTGCTTCGCCCTAGCAGCTGAGCTCAGACCTGCTCACCGGGCTATTCTCTGCCTCAGGTGGCCTCACTAGACAACATGTAGGTCTATGGCCTGAGTTGAAAAAGGGAGGATAGCGCTCAGGTGGGCCTAAGGCCTGAATGAGGCCCTGTCTCCCGGTGGCCCTACTTGGCGCTTGGACCCAGTAGGAGGCAGAGGAGCCCAGCCTGCTAAATTCCCCGCCAGGAATTAAGCCTCAGGCCTGCAAGGTAAGTGACACGGGGCAGCTTTGTCTCCAGCCTGTGTCAAGCCTGTGTTGGGTCACTGGGGAGGGGAAGGAAGAGTGCAAGGCTCTGCTTGACAGGGGATTATGAAGACCCCCTTGGTAACCTCCAGGTGCTTCCAGCCCTGCCTAGTTCTCACTAAGGGGGTTGGGGTGAATGGGCTGGGTCTCCCGAAATCCCCATAGGGGAAATGGAGCACCTGCCTGAATGTGCCTCTTCTCACCCCATAGTCCTGCCAGATGTGGGAGTTAGTGGCTCCAGGCCCTGGGCCACCCCTCACCCATGCCTGCTGCTCCTTCCACCCCAGCCCCAGCTGAGGAAGGCCACAGGGACACCCCAGTCAGAGGGCACTGAGCCCTGCTGCTGGCTCTTGTCCTGTGTGCTCTCGAGACCCCTTTCCTGAGTACCTATCCCAGCCCAGCGGGTGCAGCCCTTCCAGGCCCCAGGGCAGGGGAAGGTGGTGTAGACCCCCTCCTCTCTCATCTCTAGCTGGACAGGCTCTCTTGCCTCTGCCTCAGTCTTGGAGGGGCCCAGCTTCCAGGCTTGGGGCAGTGAGAGCCTGGGCTCCTGGGAAGAGGGAAGAGAGTGCTGAGCCCCTGAGTCCCTTGAAAGACCCTCAAGAGGCCCCTCCTATGATTACTAGACTGGAGCAGAGGGTCCCTGCTGCTTTTTTCACTGGCACCAGATAAAATCTACAGACCTCTCCTCAGATGGGGGTTATGGGGACAGAGCAGGTTCCCCTCCTACCCTCCAAGCTTGGCAGTGGCTTCTCCTCAAACCGTATAAACCTCCCAGACCCGAGCACCCTGTCAGAAGAACAGGAGCTTTGGTCTGGGGCCCCTCAGCACAGACGCCAGAGGCTTTCGTCAGTCTCCACCCTTCATCCTGAAGCATCCTTATTCCCGAGTCCCATCCACCTTGGGTGGGCAGGAGAAAGCCCTGACTCAAAGAGGCCTGGGTCCCCCCAACAGACCTGGGCCCTGCCTACCTTTCTGTGAAGCTTGGCACCTTGCTGGTATAGGAGAGCCGGGGTCGCCTTGTCCAGCCTTCACTGCCACCCCTTAGCTTGCTACCTGCTGACAGCAAGGACACATCAGGTCTCCCAGCCCTGTCTGCTACCACCCTACCACTCTGGCATTACTAAGTCAGCTACGGCAAGGGTCCCCAGCCATAAAGGACTGGTCCTCACCAGATCTGCCTGCTGCTGCCCTAACTCTGCCTTGGAGCTCAGCAGGCATTCCAGGCCCCCAGCTTCTGGTACCCTGGTCCTTTCTGGTTGTTGCCAGCTGGACGTGTTCCATCTGGAATTAGCCTAGACCTTTCTGGTCTTGTTGGTGCCTCTGATCCCAAGTGCCTGGTCTACCAGGATGGGTGAGGAGGCCTCTCCCACTTCCACTGATCCCATGCCCTGTACACCAGGCTTGCTTTCTATGTACTGCCGTTCCCTTGGGGCCTCCAGACCCCTGCCGTGTGGGCCCTAAACCTTTAGCTGGGCCCACCCCTGCAGAGGAAGTGCCGAGGCTTCTGCAATACTTCCTCTCATGGTGGGCTGTGTAAGAGGGCCTGAACCAGAGTGTTTGGGAGCTCCTCTCTGCTGACCTTCCTTTCTCCTTGGCCTCAAAGAAGGCGGTTTTCTCCATGTCCCCAGCATGTACAACACCGCCCCTG
The DNA here is from genome assembly GCF_964662115.1 of Mustela nivalis. NCBI lineage: Eukaryota > Metazoa > Chordata > Mammalia > Carnivora > Mustelidae > Mustela > Mustela nivalis. Next base: position 117,051,029 of record NC_139025.1, read on the forward strand.
GTCTTCCCATCCCTAGAAAGCATTATCCACTTCCCTGTGTGACTGACAGCTTTGCTTTGCCCTGGGATCCTTGTGAAATGTGGTTATCCTTGCTTTCCTCATCAGAGGGTCAGCTGAGGTGGAGAGGTGGAATGGCTCCCCCATGGCCCCAGCCCATCTCTGGGTGGTCATGTCAGGGGTTGCCAACCTTAGGGGCTTCCCTCAGCAGTCTTCTCTCCTCAGGCATGTGCTGTCCTTACACTCATCTTCCTAAAAAAAGCCAAAGTCTGTTTCTAGTAAGACTTCTTGGTTCCATGGGGTGGATGGGGCTCCCGGCCTAGGGTTAGGGCCCTGTCTGCCTCTCAAGCCCCTTTCAGATGAGGGAGAGACCTGGGCCTCCATTGCTACTGATGTCCACTAGCTGCCTCCTCTCCACACCTGTTCCCTGCAGCCAGAGGTCGGGCTAGGCACAGAACTGGGTGGGGGTCTAGGGGGAGAGTCTGCCCACCAGCTCCTACCTGGGCCCTGGGGCAGCCACCAAGTGCCAGCTCATGGGCCTGGCCCCACTTAGCCCCACCGGTGAGTGGGAGGACGCTCGCTATCTTCTAGGACATGACCACCACACTTCGTACCTCCTGGATTCCCTGGCAGACCTGTTACCCGCCCTTCTGACTGTCCTGAACCCCAGCTCAAATCTTCCCTGCCCACAAGAACCTTTTCCTGAAGGGTCCTCCCCCTACCCGTACACCCCCTCCCTTCAGAGCTTTGGGTGAGGGTTCCTGTGAGGGTTGGACGTCAGGGATGGCCTAAAAACATCCGGAGGAAGGCACAGATACCTGTAATTCCCACAGGGCTAGGCCCTCCTCTGCCTCCACCTCACCTTCCAGGACAGCCCAGTTCCCTGCTTCCTTTGGTCATGGGCCTGCTGGGAGTTGTGGTTGTCCTTGCTTGATTGAGCTTCCAAGGCAATAGTGACCTCACTGTGAGACAGAAGGGAAGACTGGCCTGGCAGGAGTTGTCCTGGGTGACCACAGGGTCCTGACCAGGAAAGGGTCAGCATAGCAGGACCTGGGTATTGGCACAAGGTGGCCGGAGATTGGTGTGTGTGTGGGGGGGTGCTGTGTTCAAAGTCCCAATGCCCTTCCAGTTTTGTGCCCAGCAGGGTATATCTAGAGCACCCTGAGCCCAAGAAGCTGCTCATCACCTTGGTGGTCCTAGAATCAATGCCCTGCTCATGATGAAGGCCAAACCCGCTGAGTCCTGAAAGTGGGTGGAGCCCCTCCACCTTCCACAGCCTTTGAGGTGGGAAGATGTTCCTAGAGGCATAAGGGATGGGAGCAGATTGGGAGTATGGGCTTCTCAACCTCAAGGCTCCGTAGTCTGTCCTCCCCAGGGGAAGCTTTGAGCGCCAGAGGTGGGACCTCTGAACCTAGCCCTTCTGCTGTGAGTCTCCTGGCTCCAAAAAACGAGTGCTTGTTCAAGGTCACCATGTAGAGAGGGTGGAGTAGGACTTGGGCTCATCCTTACTCAGAAACAACTTTACATCCCCTCTCTGTACAGGCAACAGATAACCAGGATAACCTCTCCACTGGGATTTTGCCTTCATTTATATCTGGAAGGGGTGCCACCTCTTGTCCCATTGGAGGACAGATGCCCTCCGGGCTTCAGCATGAGTGGCTCATCACTGGGACTTGAGTCTTAGAGTGCTCCCATGTGCTTCTTTTTTATTATTATTATTTTTTTTATTAACATATAATGTATTATTAGCCCCAGGGATACAGGTCTGTGAATCGCTAGGCTTACACACTTCATAGCACTCACCATAGCACATACCCTCCCCAACGTCCATAACCCCACCACCCTCTCCATGCCCCCCTCCCCCCAGCAACCCTCAGTTTGTTTTGTGAGATTAAGAGTCTCTTATGGTCTGTCTCCCTCCCAATCCCATCTTGTTTCATATTTTCCTTCCCTACCCCCAACCCCCCCAACATTGCCTCTCAAATTCCTCATATCAGGGAGATAAAATGATAATTGTCTTTCTCTGTTTGACTTATTTCGCTCAGCATAATACCCTCAAGTTCCATACATGTCATCGCAAATGGCAAGATTTCATTTCTTTTGATGGCTGCATAGTATTCCATTGTGTGTGTGTGTGTGTGTGTGTGTGTGTGTGTGTGTGTGTGTATCACATCTTCTTTATCCATTCATCTGTTGATGGACATCTAGATTCTTTCCATAGTTTGGTTATTGTGGACATTTGCTGCTATAAACATTCGGTTACATGTGCCCCTTCAGATCACTACATTTATATCTTTAGGGTAAATACCCAGTAGTGCGATTGCTGGGTTGTAGTGTAGCTCTATTTTCAACTTTTTCAGGAACCTCCATGCTGTTTTCCAGAGTGGCTGCACCAGCTTGCATTCCCACCAACAGTGTAGGAGGGTTCCCTTTTCTCCCCATCCTTGCCAGCATCTGTTGTTTCCTGACTTGTTAATTTTAGCCAGTCTGACTGGCATAAGGTGGTATCTCATTGTGGTTTTGATTTGTATTTCCCTGATGCTGAGTGATGTGGAGCACTTTTTCATGTGTCTGTTGGCCATCTGGATGTCTTCTTTGCAGAAATGTCTGTTCATGTCCTCTGCCCATTTCTTGATTGGATTATATGTTCTTTGGGTGTTGAGTTTGATAAGTTCTTTATAGATTTTGGATACTAGCCCTTTATCTAATATATCGCTTGCAAATATCTTCTCCCATTCTGTCAGTTGTCTTTTGGTTTTGTTGACTATTTCTTGATGAAGTCCCAATAGTTCATTTTGCCCTTGCTTCCCTTGCCTTTGGTGATGTTTCTAGGAAGAAGTTGCTGTGGCTAAGGTCAAAGAGTTTGCTGCCTGTGTTCTCCTCAAGAATGGATTCCTTTCTCCCATTGAGGCCTTTCATCCATTTTGAGTCTATTTTCGTGTTTGGTGTAAGGGAATGGTCCAGTTTCATTTTTCTGCATGTGGCTGTCCAATTTTCCCAACACCATTTGTTGAAGAGAGTCTTTTTTCCATTGGACGTCCTTTCCTGCTTTGTCAAAGACCATAGAGTTGAGGGTCTATTTCTGGGCTCTCTATTCTGTTCCACTGATCTCTGTGTCTATTTTTATGCTAGTATCATACTGTCTTACAAAGATGACAGCTTTGTAATAGAGCTTGAAATCTGGATTTGTGATGCCACCAACTTTGGCTTTCTTTTTCAACATTCCTCTGGCTATTTGAGGTCTTTTCTGGTTCCATATAAACTTTAGGATAATTTTTTCCATTTCTTTGAAAAAATGGGTGGTATTTTGATAGGGATTGCGTTAAATGTGTAGATTGCTTTAGGTAGCATAGACATTTTGACAATATTTGTTCTTCCAATCCATAAGCATGGAACACTTTTCCATTTCTTTGTGTCTTCTTCAATTTCTTTCATGAGTACTTTATAGTTTTCTGAGTACAGATTCTTTGCCTCTTTGTTTAGGTTTATTCCTAGGTATCTTATGGTTTCGGGTGCAATTGTAAATGGGATGGACTCCTTAATTTCTCTTTCTTCTGTCTTGTTGTTGGTGTATAAAAATGCAACTGATTTCTGTGCATTGATTTTATATCCTGACACTTTACTGAATTCATGTACAAGTTCAAGCAGATTTGGAGTGGAGTCTTTTGGGTTTCCCACATAAAGTATCATATTGTCTGCAAAGAGTGATAGTTTGACTTCTTCTTTGCTGATTTGGATGCCTTTAATTTCTTTTTGTTGTCTGGTTGCTGAGGCTAGTACTTCTAGTATTATGTTGAATAGCAGTGGTGATAATGGACATCCCTGCCGTGTTCTTGACCTTAGCGGAAAAGCTCTCAGTTTTTCTCCATTGAGAATGATATTCGCTGTGGGTTCTTCATAGATGGCTTTGATGATATTGAGGAATGTACTGTCTGTCCCTACACTTTGAAGAGTTTTGATCAAGAAAAGATGCTGTACTTTGTCAAATGCTTTTTCAGCATCTGTTGAGAGTATCATATGGTTCTTGTTCTTTCTTTATTAACATGTTGTATCACATTGATTGATTTGTGGATGTTGAACCAACCTTGCAGCCCTGGAATAAATCCCACTTGGTCATGGTGAATAATCATTTTAATGTACTGTTGGATCCTATTGACTAGTATTTTGGTGAGAATTTTCACAAATGTGTTCATTAAGGATATTGGTCTGTAATTTTCTTTTTTGATGGGGTCTTTGTCTGGTTTTGGGATCAAGGTAACGCTGGCCTTATAAAATGAGTTTGGAAGTTTTCCTTCCTTTTCTATTTTTTTGTAAGAGTTTCAGAAGAATAGGAATTAATTCTTCTCTAAATGCTTGGTAGAATTCCCCTGGGAAACTGTCTGGCCCTGAGCTCTTGTTTGTTGGGAGATTTTTTTTTAAAGATTTTATTTATTTATTTTATAGAGAGAGATCATAGGTAGGCAGAGAGTCAGGAAGAGAGAGAGGGGGAAGCAGGCTCCCCGCTGAGCAGAGAGCCCAATGCGGGGCTCAATCCCAGGACCCTGAGATCATGATCCGAGCTGAAGGCAGCGGCCTAATCCATTGAGCCACCCATGCACCCCTGTTGGGAGATTTTTTGATGACTGTTTCAATCTCCTTACTGGTTATGGGTTTGTTCAGGTTTCTATGTCTTCCTGGTTCAGTTGTTTATATGTCTCTAGGAATGCATCCATTTCTTCCAGATTGTCAAATTTGCTGGCATATCGTTGCTCATAATATGTTCTTATCGTTGTTTGTATTTCTTTGATGTTGGTTGTGATCTCTCCTCTTTCATTCATGATTTTATTTATTTGGGTCTTTCTCTTTTCTTTTTTGATAAGTCTGGTCAGGGGTTTATCAATCTTATTAATAAGGTCCTAGTTTCATTGATTTGTTTTTTTGGTTTGATTGTTTTTTTGGTTTCTATTTCATTGATTTCTGCTCTGATCTTTATTATTTCTCTTCTCCTGCTGGGTTTAGGTTTTCTTTGCTGTTCTTTCTCCAGCTCATTTAGGTGTAGGGTTAGGTTGTGTATGTGAGACCTTTCTTGTTTCTTGAGAAAGGCTTGTATCACTATATATTTTCCTCTCAGGACTGCCTTTGCCGTGTCCCACAGATTTTGAATGGTTGTGTTTTCATTATCATTTGTTTCCATGAGTTTTTTCAATTCTTCTTTAATTTCCTGGTTGACCCATTCATTTTTTAGTAAGATGCTCTTTAGCCTCCATGTATTTGGGTTCTTTCCAGATTTCCTCTTGTGATTGAGTTCTAGCTTCAGAGCATTGTGGTCTGAAAATATGTGGGGAATGATCCCAAACTTTGTTACTGGTTGAGACCTGATTTGTTGCCCAGGATGTGTTCGATTCTGGAAAATGTTCCATGTGCACTAGAGAAGGATGTGTATTCTGTTGCTTTGGGATGGAATGTTCTGAATATATCTGTAATGTCTATCTGGTCCAGTGTGTCGTTTTCTAACCCCTCACTTTAAATCTGGAGGTGTCTTTGGGTCTAAAATGAGTTTCTTGCACACAGCATATTAATGATTTTTTAAAATCCATTCTGATACCCTGTGTCTTTTGATTGGGGCATTTAGGCCATTTACATTCAGGGTAACTATTGAGAGATATGAATTTAGTACCATTGTATTGCCTGTAATCTGTCTGTTACTGTATATTGTCTCTGTTCCTTTCTGGTCCACTATTTTTAGCCTCTCTCTTTGCTTAGAGGCCCCCTTTCAATATTTCCTGTAGAGCTGGTTTGGTGTTTACAAATTCTTTTAGTTTTTGTTTGTCCTGGAGGCTTTTTATCTCTCCTTCTATTTTCAATGATAGCCTAGCTGGATATAGTATTCTTGGATGCATGTTTTTCTCATTTAGTGCTCTAAATATATCATGCAAGTTCTTTCTGGCCTGCCAGGTCTCTGTGGATAAGTCTGCTGCCGATCTAGTATTTTTACCATTGTATGTTACAGACTTCCTGTCCCAGACTGCTTTCAGGATTTTCCCTTTGTCACTAAGACTTGTAAGTTTTACTATTAGATGACAGGGTGTGGACCTATTCTTATTGATTTTGAGGAGGATTCTCTGCACCTCCTTGATGCTTTGCCGTGTTAGGGAAATTCTCTAAAATAATTTGCTCCAATATACCTTCTGCCCCACCTTCTTCTTATGGAATCCCAATTATCCTAATATTGTTTCATCTTATGGTATCACTTATCTCAAATTCTTCGTTCATGGTTCAGTAGCTGTTTGTCTCTCTTTTGTTCAGCTTCTTTATTCTCCATGATTGGGTCTTCTATATCACTAATTCTCTCTTCTGCCTCATTTATCCTAGCAGTAAGAGCCTCCATTTTTTATTGTACCTCATTGATAGCTTCTTTTTATTTTAGCTTCGTTAGATTTTAGTTCTTTTATTTCTCCAGAAAGGGCTTTTATTTCTCCAGACAGTTTTCTCTAATATCTTCCATGCCTTTTTTGAGCCCAGCTAGCACCTTAAGAATCATCATTCTGAACTCTAGATCTGACATATTCCTAATGTCCATATTGATTAGGTCCCTAGCCTTCTGTACTGTCTCTTATTCTTTTTTTTTTTTTTTATGGTGAGTTTTTCCACCTTGTCATTTTATCCAGATAAGAATATTAGAACAAGAAAATAAAATACATAAAGGGTGGCAAAGAGCCCAGAAAAATGTGTGTTAACCAACTCAGAAGAGACCTTACAAATCATAGGGAGAAGAAAGGGGGTAAAAAGAAGTTCAAAAAAAAAATTTTTTTTTAAGATTATTTATTTATTTATTAGACAGAGAGAGATCACAAGTAGACAGAGAGGCAGGCAGAGAGAGAGAGAGGAGGAAACAGGCTCCCTGCTGAGCAGAGAGCCCGATGTGGGACTCGATCCCAGGACCCTGAGATCATGACCTGAGCCGAAGGCAGCGGCTTAACCCACTGAGCCACCCAGGCGCCCCCAAAAAATTTTTTTAATTGAAAAAAATATATATATATAGAGAGAGAGCCACCCACTTGATTTTGGGTGTATTTTGGTCTCTTTTTTTTTTTTAATATTTTATTTGTTTATTTGACAGAGATCACAGTAGACAGAGAGGCAGGCAGAGAGAGAGAGGGAAGCAGGCTCCCCACTGAGCAGAAAGCCCAATGTGGGACTCGATCCCAGGACCCTGAGATCATGACCCGAGCCGAAGGCAGCGGCTTAACCCACTGAGCCACCCAGGTGCCCCTGTATTTTGGTCTCTTGAAGGAACTACCTCCCAAAATTTTAAAGAAATAAATACATATATATATATATATAAACACACACACATAAAAAATATAAGGGTAAACACAATAAAGGGATAAAATATGACTGTGAATATGAAAATTTTAAAAAAAGGTGTTGATAAGATAAGTTGGTTGGGGAAAGAAAGAAAAAGAGTGGAGAGAATTTGCTCAGGCTGGAGACTAGAACAAAGCCCTATGCTAGATTTAGTTTATATTTTGATCTACTAGAAGAAGTATCCCAAAATTTTTTAGAAGAAAAAACCCTATATGTATACAAAAAATAATGCTAGATATAATATAGGATAAAATATGACTATAATAATAAAGGTTCAAAAAGATTTTTTTAAAGAAAGGTATTGTAAAATAAACTAGTTAAAAAACATTAAAAGAAGAATAAGTAAAAGTTTTTAAAAAATTAGAATAAGAAAAAAAATAAAATTAAAATAATTTTAATTAACTTTGCAAGACTAGAGAATCATGAGGCGAAAGCCACGAATTCCATGCTTTGCTTTCCCCTCCTCTGGGATTCTCCTTTTCTCCCTGATCAGTGAGCTTGTTCTTGGCTGGATGTTCTTGCTGATCTTCTAGGGGAGGGGCCTGTTGTAGTGATTCTCAAGTGTCTTTGCCTGAGGTGGAATTGCATGTCCTTGCCAGGGGCTGGGCTAAGTAATCTTCTCAGTTTGGTCTTAGGAGCTTTTGTTCCCTAATTGCTGCCAGTAGAGTTGTGAAGGACGGGAATGAAAATGGCGGCCTCCCAATCTCCCGCCCAGAGTAGCCAAGAGCTCAGGGCCCCACTCTTAAGTGTGCCCTCCTAGAAAAGCGCTCAATCACTCCCATCTCCCTGGTCTCCTGCCATGCTCTGAGCTCACCTGACCTGTGACCAAGCATCTCTGTCTTGGGCACACAGCCCTGTTTGGAGTCTCCAAACCCAGCAGATTCCTGCCTCCAGAGAAGGAAGGTGAGTCTCCCCGGATCTGCCACTGTGGCGTCCCTGCTCAAAGAGTAGTGGCCTGACTGTGCCACGGATCACGATAAGGTAATCCCGAACTCAGAGCTCACTCCTTGGCTCCATCTCTTAGCTGGCTTCCCCACTCTAATACCTGCGAGCTCTGCTACACTCAGACACCCCTGATCTTTCTGTAACCCTGTGGGACCCTGTCCCCACGAGGGCGCCACCCCTGCTCAGCCTCTGGAGCGATGTCCCTCAGTGGAACAGACTTTTAAAAGTTCTGATTTTATGCTCCACTGGTCTGCCACTTGCCAGGAGCCGGCCCCTCCCCCCATGGTCTATCTTCCCGTCGCTTTGGATTCACTTCTCCGCACGTCCTACCTTTCAGAAAGTGGTGATTTTCTGTTTCCAGAATTGCTGTTCTTCTCTTTGATCTCCTCTTGGGTTTGTAGGTGTTTGGAATGGTTTGAGAACTATCTAGCTAAACTCCTGCAACCTGAGGTCATCTCAGCCTGCTACTTTTCCACCATCTTTAGTTCTTTTATTTCTCCAGAAAGGGCTTTTTTTCTCCAGACAGTTTTCTCTAATATCTTCCATGCCTTTTTTGAGCCCAGCTAGCACCTTAAGAATCATCATTCTGAACTCTAGATCTGACATATTCCTAATGTCCATATTGATTAGGTCCCTAGCCTTCTGTACTGTCTCTTATTCTTTTTTTTTTTTTTTTTTTTATGGTGAGTTTTTCCACCTGCTTTTTTTTTTTTTTAAGATTTTATTTATTTTACTTGACAGAGAGAGACACAGTGGGAGAGGGAACACAAGGAGGGGAAGTGGGAGAGGAAGAAGTAGGCTCCCCGCTGATCAGGGAGCCTGATGCAGGGTTTGATCCCAGGACCTGGTGGTCAGGACCCGAGCTGAAGGCGGATGCCCAAAAACCAAGCCATCCATGTGCCCCTCATGTGCTTCTTGATCCAGGTGTCCAGGACCTTGAATCTGTCTCACTAGAGTTTCTCATGCCCCCAGCCTTGGGGCCTTCTCCACTCCCAGTCCTGGAGGATCTCAGAGCATAGCCATCCCCATGGCTCCAACACCAAGACAGGCTTTGGCCACTGTAGTTCCCCCTGGAGCCTCAGGCCATTGCCCTGCCACTGTCCAGCCCCTGGAGGGACACTTGGCTATAGCTCCTGGGCCCTGGACCAGATCTGTACATCCTTCTGTCCCGGATGAATCATCTTGGCAGATTGGACACAGCTTTGCTGGATGTCCTGGGCTGGGCTAGGCCCCTCCCCACAGTGGTGAATCTTTGCCTTGAGGCCCCAGCAGGCTCTGAGCTGAAGGTGGGGTGGGATCTGATGTCAGTGGATGAGATGTCCCAGGACACCTGCTTCAGTTCTTGGCCCCTGTGGTCTCTTTTGGGCATTACACCTTATCCTGTGCAATTTCCTGCTCTGGCCACAAAAGCCTTCCCTAGCACCCTCCCTACCTCAGGCCAGTGTCAGGACATCTGCCGTCCCAGGCAGAAGCCCAAGGACAGAGCCAGGCCTTGGGAATTGTCCCCGGGTGCTGAAGGCCCTGGCCAACCAGCCATGGGTCCACGCTCCCTCATTGTGGCTGGTGAGTGACACCCACTGCCCTTCCCCAGCCTGCTGTCCCCCTAGGGGAGCCAGGTTTGACCCCACCAGATCTTTGTCCGCTTTTAGCCTCTTCTCTGCCCACCAAGCTCTCAGGTGAATGTAACCGTCCTGCCTATTTCCTTGACTATCCTCAACAGGAAATGTATAGAGCCACTCAGAAATCACATCTTTTGTCAACCAGGCCCTTGCCAGAAACGTGACCTCCTCAATAGGCCTGGGGTCAGGCTCAAGGTATCCAGAGGTCATGTTCTCCTTCTGGGACCTAGCCCCAGTGGCTCCCATAGACCTTTCTCTATCCAAGCAATGGCTTGATGGGCAGCTTCCCCTTTTCCAGTGCAGAGCGCCTTACAAGGGCAGGAGAGTGGGGAGGAAGGTCAGGCAAGAGCTCTGTTCCTGCCTCCCCCATTTAAAGTTCATTGGAATTGAGGTGTCCATCCCTGTCTACCTCCCCCTCCCTGGCCTACTGTAGGTTCCATTTTGAGGTTCCTAGTGAGTGTCAGAAGTATGGGTGGTGGTGCTCGGCCTCAGCATTCCTCCTGACCTTCTGGGCCTGGGCAACCACTGGCCCAAGAGAGCCTTGGCCAGCTTGTTTCCCACACTGCCACCTCCCAATGCATGGGCTACATGCTTTGTCCTCTGGGTGAGCAGAAAGAAGTTGCAGAGTTCCTATCTTTTAGGTTCAGATCCTAGTAAATTCCCTGCCATGGGAATGTGGTGCTGAAGAATGCAGGTTCTGGGGTCATTCAGACAGTTGGGGTTTGAGCCCACCCCAGCCACTTTGTGACCTTGGGCAAGTCACTTCATTCCTATGCCTCCCCTTCTTCAGCCATTCTATGGGGACCAGAGCGCCAGATTCACAGGTACTTGGGGAGTACTAGGCTTTTGGCAAGAAAGGAACTCTGGGGGAGATGGCAGGCAGAGTGACTGAATCTCTTATCAATCTGGAGAATGAGGTTGCATGGTGCCAGGATTGCTGCGAGAATGTTCTGTGTGCTGCTGGCAGTAGGCCATGGGAAGTGATCCTGCAGCCCCATCCTGCCCAATGGGGAAATCCCACTTAGGAAAGACCCCTCATGTGTATGGGGGACCTGGTATTCCCAGCCCCAGGTCAGACCCCTCCACTGACCTCCAATGGCCCATCCAGCTGACCCTAGTGGTGGCTGTCCCACTCAATGGCCATCTGGGTGACTCACTTGTCCAGGTGGACCCTTCCCCCTTACACGTTGCAGGTAATACCATGTCACCTCCAGAGAAGCCAGGCCTCTCTGAAATGAAACAAATTGAAGATGATACAAATAAGAAGATGTACCCATGCCCACGATTGGAATTTAACAGTAGTATTTATTGTTATAATGTCCATACTACCCAAAACGATCTGTAGATTAATGCAATCACTATCAAAACACCAATAGCCTTTTTTACAGGACTAGAACAAGTAATACTAACATTTGTAGGCACCATAAAACATTTGTATGAACAATCAGAGCAATCTTGAGAAAGAACAAAGTGGGAAGTATCACAATTCCAGATTGTAAGATACACTACAAAGCTATAATAATCAAAACAGTATGACACTGACACAAGAATAGACATATAGATCAATGGAACAGGATAGAGAGCCCAGAAATAAACCCACAATTAATCTACGACAAAGAGGGCAAGAATATACAATGGAGAAAAGACAATTTCTTTAACAAGAGGTGCTGGGAAAACTGGACAGCTACATGCAGAAGAATGAAGCTGGGGCAGTTCCTTGCTCCCCCCAATAAATAAATACCTAAATGTGTGACCTAAAACAATAAAACTCTTAGAAGAAAACATTAGCAGTAATCTCTTTGACATTTGTCTTAACAACATTGTTCTAGATATGTTTCCTCAGGCAAGGGAAATAAAGGCAAAAATAACTGGGACTAAAAAAGATCGCACAGTGAAGAAAACCATTAACAAAATGAAAAGGCAACCTACAGAATGGGAGAATGTATTTGTAAATGATATATCTAAAAAGGAGTTAATATCTAAAATATATAAGGAACTTCTACAAATCAAATCAAAACAAAACCAGTTCAATTTAAAAATGGACAGAGGAACCGAATAGACACTTTTCCAAAGAAGACATACAGATAGCAACAAGCATGTGAAAAAATATTCAATGTCACTAATCATTAGGGAAGTGCAAATCAAACCCACAGTGAGATGTCACCTCACACCATTTAGAATGGCTAGTACCAAAAAAACAAGAAATATCAAGTGTCGGTGAGGATATGGAAAAAAAAAAAAAAAAAGAAACCCTCGTGCACTGTTGGTGGGAATGCAAACTGGAGGAGCCACTGTGAAAAACAGTACGGCAGTTCCTCAGAAATTTTAAACTAAAAATATCGGGACACCTGGGTGGCTCAGTGGGGTAAGCCTCTGCCTTCAGTTCATGTCTTGGTATCAGGATCCTGGGATCTAGCCCTGCATCAGGCTCTGCTTCCCCCTCTCTCTCTGCCTGCCTCTCTGCCTACTTGTGATCTCTCTCTCTCTGTCAAATAAATAAATAAAATCTTTTTAAAAAAAGAAATACGATATGATCCCATAATTCCATTACTAGGTATTTACCCAAAGATGGGTACCTGGGTGACTCAGTCGGTTAAGTATCTGTCTTCAGCTCAGGTCATGATCCCAGAGTCCCAGAGTTGAGCTCCCTGCCTCAGCAGAGAGTCTAGTTCTCCCTCTCCCTCTACCCCTCCCCCCCACTCATGCTGTCTCTCTCTCACACACACTCTCTCTCTCTTAAATAAATCTTTAAAAAAAGAGAATGAAAACCCTAATTTGAAAAGATACATGCTCCCCTATCTTTATTGCAACACTATTTATAATAGCCAAGTTTTGGAAGCAGCCTGAGTGTCCAATTGTAAGTGAATGGATAAAGATGTGTATATAGACACGATGGAATATTACTTAACCATGAAAAGAATAAGATCGTGCCATTTGCAACAATGTTGAGGAGACTAGAGGGCATTATACTAAGCAAAATAAGTCAGAGAAAGGAAAAACCAGGCCTGTGCAATCTAAAAAACAAAGCAGAAGCAGACCCATAAATACAGATGAGTATTTTGGTAGTTGCCAGATGAGTTGGGGGAATAGCCAAAATAGATGCAGGAAAGGGGGAGATACAGGCTTCCAGTGGTGGGATGTGTAAGTCATGGGGGTGAAAGGTGCAGCATAACAAATAGAGCCAGTGATACTGTAACAGTGTATGGTGACAGATTGTAGCTAAATTTGCTATGGGAATAGCACAACACCATAGTTGAATCACTATGTCATACAGCTGAATCTAATGTAATATTGTGTGTCAACTCCCATTTTTTTGAAAAATTTTTTTCATTTATTTGGCAGAGACAAAGGAGAAGAAGGGACACAAGCAGCGGGAGTGGGAGAGAGAGAAGCAGGCTTCCCATTGAGCAGGGAGCCCGATGCGATACTTATTCCCAGGACCCTGGGATCATGACCTGAGCTGAAGGCAGATGCTTAATGACTGAGCTACCCAGGTGCCCTCAACTGTCTTTTTTTTTTTTTCTTTTAAAGGTTCTATGAATGTGGTCACTCTGTCTCTCAAAATATCATATTATATTTTATCACCCTTCTTGTGATGACATGAGATGATAAAATGCCTATATAATGACACGAAATGAGGTGAACATCTTGGACACTGTGAGGTAGCATTAAACTACTAGTGACTGACATATGGCACGATCATCTGCTTCCAGTTTATGCTTGACTACAGGTCAAACTGCAGAAAGTGAAAGACATATACATACACAATGAAACTGCAGATGGTGAGGGAGAACTGTATGCAGTTCATACATACAGCACATTCATGTATGTAGCACACCCAACCATCTAAATGAGGATTTATACTTTTTTAACTTTTCTTTTTATGGACATTTTCTATCTATATAGAGATAGAGAAAATAATGATCCCATCACTCATTTTCAAGCATTACCAAATACAAATAATCTTGCTCCCTCTATACTCTCCATAACCAGGTTCTACTGAATTATCTGAAGCAAATCCCAAGCTTCATATAACATCGTCTATAAATTCTTCAGTTTGTGTATCTTCAAGATAATGATTATTTGTTTTTTTAAGATTTTATTTATTTGCTTGACAGAGAGAGCACAAGCAGGGGGAGCAGCAGGCAGAGGGAGGGAAGAAGCAAGCTCCCCACTGAGCAGAGAGCCCGATGCAGGACTTGATCCCAGGATCCTGAGATCATGACCTGAGCCAAAGGCAGATGCTTAACCAACTGAAATGGTCAGGTGTCCTGATAATGATTCTTTTTAAACAAAATAAACAAAAGTATATGACTATTATTAGACCTAAAAGGTGAAATTAACAATTCCTTAAAATTATCAAATGTCCAGTAAGTCTATCATGCAAAGTTTCTAATTTTTGTCTCTTTTTGCCCCAGATGAATATTCAAATCAAGATTCTTTTTTAAAAAAGATTTTATTTATTTATTTGACAGGCAGGGATCACAAGTAGGCAGAGAAGCAGGCAGAGAGAGGAGCAAGCAGGCTCTCCACTGAGCAGAGAGCCTGATGTGGGGCTTGATCCTAGGAACCTGATATCATGACCTGAGCCAAAGGCAGAGGTTTTAACCCACTTAGCCACCCAGGTGCCCCTCAAATCAAGATTCTTAAAATATTCTTAAAATATCCTTAAAGGTATCCTTTATATAAATATATACAATGGACTACTACTCAGCCTATCCTTTTATTGTATAAAAGGATATTTTAAGAATCTTGATTACCACTGTACTTTTTGTTTTCTACCCACTTTGAGAGACTTAACATTTACGAAAAAAAGCCCCACAATTATTAGTGTAAAAGCTAGTATGTTATAGCTTTGGGTGGCTAACTGAGCCACCCAAGCTCCACTAAACAATACACTTTTAGACAATCAATAGATCAAAGACAAAATCATAATGGAAATTAGAAAATACTTAGAAGTGAATGAAACTGAATACCCAAACTTACTAGACGAAGCAGAAGTGGAGCTAAAGGGGAATTTGTAGCTATAAATACTTACACTAAACAACAAGAAAGATCTCAAATCAACAACCTAAATAACAAACAAATGAACTAAGCCCGTAACTAGTACAAGGAAGAAAGAATAAAGACTAGAGCTAAGAAAAATGAAACAGAGACTAGAAAACAGAAAAATTAATGAAACCAAAAGGAGGTTCTTCATAAAAATCAAGAAAGTTGAGGGACTCCTGGGTTGCACAGTTGGTTATGCCTCTAACTCTTAATTTTGGCTCAGGTTGTGATATCAGGGTTGTGAGATCAAGCCCTGCATTGGGCTCCATGCTCAGCAACGAGTCTGCTTCTCTCCCTCTCCACCTCCCACTCACATGCGTGTGCATACTCTCTTTCTCAAATAAATAAATAGATCTCTTTTAAAAAGGTGACAAACTTGGGGGCGCCTGGGTGGCTCAGTCTGTTAAGCAGCTGCCTTCGGCTCAGGTCATGATCCCAGGCTCCTGGGATTGAGCCCTGAATCGGGCTTCTTGCTTGGTGGAGAGCCTGCTTCTCCCTCTCCCTCTGCCTGCCACTCTGTCTACTTATGCTCCCTCTCTCTGTCAAATAAATAAATAAAATCTTTAAAAAAAAAAAAAGACACTTATCTTTAAAAGAAAAAGTTGACAAACTTTAACTAGATGGACTAAGAAAACAAGAAATAAGACTAAAATTCTAAAATCAGAAATGTAAATGGCGGGGGGAATGCCTGGGTGGCTCAGTCTTTTAAGCATCTGCCTTTGGCTCTGGTCTTGATCTCAAGGTCCTGGGATCCAGCCTCATGAATCCAATTTAGATGCCTTTTAGTTCTTTTTCTTGGCTGATTGCTGTGGCTAGGACTTTCCAGTAGTATGTCGAGTAGAAGTGGAGAAAGTGGAAATATATGTCTTGTTCCTGATCTTAGAGGAAAAGCTGTTTGTCTCTCACCATTGAGTATTATATTTCTTGTGGGTTTTTAATATGTCACTTTTATTATATAGAGGTAATTTCCTTTCATTCCTATTTTGTTGAGTGTTTTTTATAATGAAAAGGTGTTGAATTTTCTCAAATGCTTTTTCTGAATCAACTGAAACAATCAAGTGTTTCCCCCTTCATTTTGTTGATGTGACATATTGATCAAGTTTCATGTATTGAACCATCCTTGCATTCCAGGAATAAATCCCACTTGGTCTTGGGGATATATCCTTTTAATATGCTTGCTGACTTCTGCTTGTTAGCATTTTGCTGAGAATTTTTGGATCAATGTTTGTGAGGGATGTGGGTCTGTAGTTTTATTACAGTGTCTTTTTCTGGCTTTAGTGCCAAGGTATGCTGGTTTCAGAGAATGTGTTAGGAAGGGTCTCTCCTTTTCCATTTTTTGGGAAATGTTTGAGAAGTATTGATATTAATTCTTATTTAAGGTTTTGGTTGAATTCAGCAGTGAAACCATCAAGTCTGGGACTTTTCTTTGATGAGAGATTTTTTACTCCTGATTTAAGGTCTCTACAATTTATAGGCCTATTCAGATTTTCTATTTCTTCATTAATTAGTCTTGGTAGGTTTTGTGTTTCTAGAACTTCTTCCATTTCATCAAGGTTATCCAATTTGTTAACATACAGTTGTTCACCATACTCTTACAAACCTCTTTATTTCTGATAGTAATGATAGTAATGATAGTAATGTCCCCATTTACATTTCTGATAGTAATGATAGCAATGATAGTAATTGATAGTAATGTCCCCATTTACATTTCTTTTTTTAAGATTATTTATCTATTTATTTATTTATTTGAAAGAGAGAGAGAGAGAGCATAAGCAGGGAGAGGAACAAGGGGAGAGAGAGAAGCAGACTTCCTGCTGAGCAGGGAGCCCAACATGGATAGACAGACTGGATTCATGAAAATTAAGAGATTTTATGCTTTAAAAGACTAATATCCACAGAGTAAAAATTCAATCCACAGAATGGAGAAAAGATTTGCAAATCATGCATCTGACAAGGGATTAACATTTCAAATACACATTCTAAACTCCTAAAAGTTTAGGAACTCCTAAAACTCAACAAAAAAACAACCTGGTTCAGAAGTGGGCAAATGACCTGAATAGACATTTCTCCAAAGAAAACATACAAATGGCCTATAAACACATGAAAAGATGCCCCATATCACTAACCATTAGGGAAAATGCAACTCTAATCTACAATGAGATATCACTTTTTACTTATTAGGATGGCTACTATAGAAAAACAAACAACCAACCAGAAAACAAGTGTTAGCAAAGATGTGAAGAAATTGGAGCCCTTGTGAACTGTTGGTGGGAATGTAAAGTGATACCACTGGTGTGGAAAGAATATGAGGATTCTCAAAAAATTTAAAAGAGAATTACCATATGATCTAGCAATTCTACTTCTGGGTATATATTCAAAAGAATTCAAAGCAGGATCTTGAAGAGATATTTGTACTCCCATGTTACAAACTAGCAGCATTATGCCCAGTTGCTAAAACATGGAAGCAACTCAAGTGTCTGTGGACAGATGAGTGGGTAAGCAAAATGCAGTATATACATACAATGGACTATTACACAGCCTTAAAAAGGAATGGAATTCTGCAATATACTATACCATGTGTGAACCTTAAGGGTATGATTCTAAGTGACATCCACTCTCCTATTTGGTAATGCTAAAGTATAATTTATACAGGAGGCAGGAAAAAAATACTTGTTTCTTTCCATTTTATTTACCAGTTTTTACAATAAAAGTTGGTTCACTAGAATACTCTGAAGTCAACCAACTTACTTTTTTCTAAATAAATAGAATGGCAGACTTAGTCAACTATCAATTCAGAGCAGTCATAGATTCTTGACATATTTTATGTGTTTCAATTCATTGAATTTATTTTTAATGCTTGAAATAGTCTTTCTTTTAGGATGCCTGGGTGGCTCAGTCAGTTAAGTGTCTGCCTTCAGCTCAGGTCATGATCCCAGGGTCCTGGGAGTCTTGCAT
The DNA here is from genome assembly GCF_964662115.1 of Mustela nivalis. Classification (NCBI taxonomy): domain Eukaryota; kingdom Metazoa; phylum Chordata; class Mammalia; order Carnivora; family Mustelidae; genus Mustela; species Mustela nivalis. The sequence goes on from NC_139025.1 coordinate 117,068,941, forward strand.
CAGGCTCCTTGCTTGGTGGAAAGATTGCTTCTCCCTCTGCCTGCTGCTCCCCCTGCTTGTGCTCCCTCTCTCTCTCTCTTTCTCTTTCTCTGACAAATAAGTAAGTAAATAAATAAATAAAAGAAATATCCTCTCTTTTGCTAGTGAGAGGCCATTCATAGCCAAAGATAGGTTTTATTTATTATTTTTTAAGACTTTACCTTTTATTTAAGAGAGAAAGAGGGAAAGCCAAGGGAGAGTGACACGGAGATGCAGAATACCTGGTGAGCAGGGAGCCCCACATAGGGCTCAATCCCAGGACTCTGAGATCATCACCTGAGCCAAAGGCATACACTTAACTGACTGAGCCACCCAGGTGCCCCCTAAGACAGGATTTAAAGAAACTCTCTTCTCCCACCCCTGGAGAGTAGACTGAGTAGGAAATTGGCACAGAAATGAATCATAAGTATGGCAGAACTGCAACAGAAACTGAATGATCAACTGTAATGGGTCTCGATTCATTTTGGATACCTTCTATTTAAGTTCACTGCCTTCAGGTTCACTGATCTTTTTTTCCTGCAGTGACTAATCTGTTAATCCCACACATTTGTTGACATTTTCTTGTCTCTAGAAATGACTTTTTAAATATCTTCCATTTATCTCTTCTCATCATGTTCAGATTTTTCCCTACCTTCTTGAACACATGCAATATATTTATAACCACTGTTTTTAAATGTCCCTATCTGCTAATTACATCACCTTTATCATTTCAGGGTCTGTTTCCATGGATTGATTTTTTCCCCTTGTTATGGCTCCTATTATCTTCCTTCTTTGCATTCCTGGTAATTTTTGACTAGGTGGTAGACACTGTGATTCTGCTGTTGTAGAAACTGAATTTAGTCATTTTCTTTCAAATAGTTTTGAACTTTGTTCCCACATCATTTAAGTTACTTTTAAAAAATTAGATCTATTCAAGGCTTGCTTTCAAGCTTTGTTAGGAAAGTTTCAGACCAGCCTTTATCCCAGTGCTATTTGAGCACCCCTGTTAAGACAAAAATTTTTAAGGATTCTGTTCAAAGTCCTGTGTATTAGGAGGTGTTCCTATTCTGGCTAGAGAAAATAGGAATTATTTCTAGTCTCTTGTATGCTCTGGGAATTGTTTGGTCTTCTGCTTTCCAGTTTTCCCCTCCATACTTGTTTTCTTTCACATGTGTATATATCAGTACTGAGCCAAATACTTCAGGCATCTTCTGTAATTTTCCAGAATGTGCTCACTCATGCTCTCTCTCTGAAGTGTCCTCCTCTCTGGTATTCTGCCTCAGATTCTATCTGCCTTGATCTTCCTAAACTCCATTCTCCCATCTCAACTCAGCAAGAGAGCTGGGCTTTGTTTGGATTCCCCTTCCCAGGGTTGCAGGCTGTTGGTTGCTTATAGCAGTAAAATGAGGAAGATGTAAGTTTCACCTTCTTTTAGAAATCATAATTCTGCTCTACCTACTTTCTAATATATATAATGTCACATCGTTTTTTAAGATTTTTTTAAGTAATCTCTACATCCAAAGTGGAGCTTGAACTCGTAACCCAAAATCAAGAGCCATTCTTCACTGACTTAGCCAGCCAGGCACCCCTTCTCATCTTCTTTATCCATTCATTAATTGATGGATGTCTGGGCTGCTTTGGTAATTTGGCTATTATAAATAATGCTGCTATAAACATAGGGGTGCATATATTTCTTTTAATTAGTGTTTTTGTATTCTTTGTATAAATACCCAGTAGTGCAATTATTGGATCATAGGATAGTTTCATTTTTTCTTAAAGATTTTATTTATTGATCTGACAGAGAGACAGTGAGAGAGGGAACACAAGCAGGGGGAGAGGGAGAGGGAGAAGCAAGTTTCCTGTTGAGCAGGAAGCCCAACACGGGGCTGGATCCCAGGACACTGGGATCATGACTTGAGTGGAAGGCAAAAGCTTAATGACTGAGCCACCCTGGTGCCCTGAGAGTTCTATTTTTAACTTTAAAATAAAACCTCCATACTGTTTACACCATGATTACACCAGTTTGCATTCCCACCAACAGTGCAAGAGGGATGCTTTTTCCATCTTCACCAACACTTGTTTTTTTCTGGTGTTTTTTATTTTAACCATTCTGACAGGTATAAGGTGATATCTCACTGTGTATTTGATTTGCATTTCCCTGATGATGAGTGATGATGAATATCTTTTCATGTATCTGCTGGCCATCTGTATGTCTTCAATGGAGAAATGTCCATTTATGTCTTCTACCCATTTTTAATTGGATTATTTGTTTTTTGAGTGTTGAGCTGTATAAGTGCTTTACATATTTTTGATATGAAGCCTCTGCTGGTTATGTCATTTGCAGATATCTTCTCCCATACTCTGGGTTGCCTTTTAGTTGTATTTTGTGATTTTTATTATGATATTCATGTTTAGTTATATAATTTTATTTTTATTTCATTTTAAATATTTTATTTTTAAGTAATCTCTACACCCAATGTGGTGCTTGAACTCCCAACCTCGAAATTGAGTCACATGCTCTACTAAGCCAGCCAGGCACCCTTAGTTATATAATTTTAACGTATTAAATATCATTTTTAAGAAACACGAAGCCTTTCCTTGTGATCTAGCCAACACTGACTATAGTTGGAAGAATCAGGAAGGCTTCCACGCATAAGGTGGGCTCTCTGCCTGGACACCCTCACCCTAAGTTTGCTCCCACTGCCCCTCCACATTCACACCCACCATCGTCACCTCCTATGAGTGAGCCCCCCCCTTTCCCCCAGCCCTGGGTGCCCACTCTCCAGTGGCTCTGGTTGACCCAGAGCCTGGCATTGAGAAGTGATCAGTGGGTATGTGGTGAGTGAGTGAGTGAGTGAGTGAGTGAAGGAAGGAAGGAGGGGCTAATCCTGAAAGAGGTGACTGCCTATGACCTTTCCCCAACAGATGGAACCAGTTCCCCTTTCAGCAGCCCCCTGGGGAAGGACCCCAGGGTAAGAGTTGGGGTGGATACAAAGCTCAGTGTTTTCTGCAGTGGGTCTGGGGGTGGTCCTGCTGCTGTGCACAGCAAGGAGGTGGAAGTCTCAGGAAGCGCTCATCCCTGAAATCCCCCCAGGACCTCCCAGAACCCTAGAGCACCCTTGCCCCCCAGACATGGCTCTGTGGTCCAGGAAGGCCCAGCTGATGGTGAAGGTGCACTGGGGCTAGTTTGTGACTGGCCATCTGGTCCAGCCCAAGGAGCTGACCTGGCGCCTGTGCTCCCAGTCCCCCAGAGCTAAGGGAGACACTCACAGTTGATGTGGGGGTGCTTAACTGTGGAAGCCAGCTGAGATAAAAGGGAAAGGTGAGGTGGGGTTTGGAGTTAGAAGCCAAAAACTCATCCTGGCCAGAGGCTGGAATGGCTTCCGACCGCCATCTGTGAACCAATTGAATAGGGTCTTCAGCTAGTCTCAGGGTTCCTGGGTTCTGGTTGGAGTCCTCCCCTCATGGGCTCAATGGTTTGGACTGCCCCTCCTCCAGCCTCACTTTCATAAGGCAAACCAGAACTGGGCCAGGGCTCTCAAGACCTTTCAGTTGGACCTCTGGTTTCCTCGCAGGCTGATCGGAAGTCAGACAGATGTGGCCTGGGCTCCGCTGCTTGCATCTAGCTCTCCACCTGTGAGGTGGATGGGGCTAGGACAAGTGAGTGCTTACCTGTGGGTTTCTGACTCTCCTCTGCCCCAGGTAGGCCTGGAAAGCCTCACGCAATGCTCCACCTCACACTGCTCCCCCCTCCACCCCCGCCCCCCGCCCCCCGCCCTCCCATTCCCCCTGCCATCCCAACTCCCCCCACCCCGGGCAACTGGCATTCTGTGACTTCTAGTTTTTCTTCAGGTGCTTCTTTTGATTTTTCAGATAGTCTGTCATCTGCAAATACGAGTTTTTTTCTTTTTTCTTTCTTTTTTAAAAAAGATTTTATATATTTATTTGACAGAGAAAGATCACAAGTACACAGAGAGAGAGAGAGAGGAGGGGGGGGGGAGCAGGCTCCCCGCTGAGCGGAGAGCCTGATGCGGGACTTGATCCTAGGACCCTGAGATCATGATCTGAGCGGAAGGTAGTGGCTTAACCCACTGAGCCACCCAGGTGCCCCACGAGTTTTTTTCTTTTCCAACATTTATGCTAGTGGTTTCCCATGTTTTATTTATCTAGAATAGAGTTTCTTAACACCAGCACTATTGACATTTTTGGCTAGATAATTCTTCATTATGGGGGACTGTCCTGAGCCGTGCAGAATGTTTAGGAGGCTCTCTGGCCTCTGTCTTCTGGATCCCAGCAGCACCCCCTAGTGGTAACAACGAAAAATATCGCCAGACAATACCAAATATCCCTGAGAGGCAAAATCACCCCCAGCTGAGAACCACTGGCCTAAGCATCTAGAATAATGTTGGATCACAGTAAATGCCGGCACATAACTGCTCCAGACTTTAATGGGTCCCGTCTAGTATTGAAGTATACGAGTATTTCCTGTTCAGGGCTAGTATACTTTCTCAAAGTTTAATCTGCAAAAAGTAAAAAGCATGACTGTCATTCAAATAAAGAAAGAATGAGTGTTGAATATTTAATCATTGAAGGCTCAGGGGGGCGCCTGGGTGGCTCAATGGGTTAAAGCCTCTGTCTTCAGCTCTGGTCATGGTCTCAGGGTCCTGGGATGGAGCCCCGCATCGAACTCTCTGTTCAGCAGGGAGCCTGTTTCCCCCACCCTGCTGCCTGCCTCTCTGCCTGCTTGTGATCTCTCTCTGTCAAATAAATAAATAAAAATCTTTAAATAATAATAATTTTAAAAAGAAGGACTCAATAAGATGGTAAGGCAAGTTCAAGTAACATTTTGAGAATCATTTCTAGTGTGCCCAATCAGAAAATCTGTTGATGTCTTACAGGGCGATAATACTGTACTCTTTGGGATTTTCTCCTAGACAGAAATCTATAAATGATCACATCATAACGTTTCAGGTATGTTTTCCTACATTAGTGGTTTTCAAAGTATAGTCTTCAAAGTGGAAGCATTAGCATCACGTGGGAACTTGTGGAAATCGCACGTTTTTGTTTCCTATCCCAGGCTTATTTAATTAGAAACCTTGAGGGTGGGACACACCTCTGTCTCCCCAATCCCTCCTGGTGATTTTGACACACTGAAAAGTCAGAGAACCACTGCTCCAAAGAGTCAATCTCTATTTACGAAACAAATCTGTGAGACAATGTTTCAGTATGACATTAAAAGGACACCCTTTTGCCTGGTTTCCAGATTTAAATACTTTGATGTTAAGTCTCATGTTTGGTCTTTTATTTTTCAAATACTCTGATCAACTTAAGACAGCTTCCACCTATTCCCAATTTTTCTTTTTTCTCCTTTTGAATCAAAACTGGTTTTCCAAGTCTTATCAACTGTGTTCTTCTTCAACCTATTAGTATAATGAAACAGAAGTTGGGCCAGTCTTATAATTCTTAAGATGAAGTTTTTCTTTGACATAGTGTAGTATTTTAACACATTGTTGACTTCAACATGCTGATATTTATGATTTTTAAAAAGCTTTTTATAAATGAGATCGATTTTGGCATGGATTGGGAAGCTTTCATCTTTTTCTATTTATGGAGCAGTTTAATTGCGATGGGTTCTGTCCTTTGAAAGCCTGAAAGGCTGCAACAATAAAACCAGCTGGGCCCGGTTTATGGGGGGCTGGGATGTGTAATCGAAAAGAGATCTCAGATTGTTCAATTTCTTCTTTGGTTTTTTTAGTCTATTCTCTAGGGTATTTTTTGGTGCTATTGCTGGTTTGTGTTTTTTTTTTTAACCTCTTTAAGTGAATATTGGAAACTTAGTTTTCCTAGTCCATCTTCTGTTCAAACTCACCAGTAAGCAGGATAATGCCACTTAAAACAGCCCATTTTTCTCCTATTCCATTGAGAAAAACTAAGATAAAGATCTAATGTTGGTGAAGCCACAGGGAGAGTTCTGGGCATGTCAATTGTTACAGCCAACTGTAACTAAGGCAACTAAGGGGAATTCATCAAAATGAAATCAAATACTCAGGCACTCGAAGGAGCTATGCGGCTTACTGGTAATGTTTCCTTATATGTGTGCTGGAGATGTGGGCTGTACAGTTTATGAAAATTCATTTAAGCTTTATACTTACAATACGTCCAATTTTCTGTATGTGTATCATATTTCAGGAAAATTTTTAAAACGCCTTTTGCCACAGTCCATAGGTATCGATAAGGGCACGGCTTACTGGCGGGGACCGACCTGAATACCCCTTCACAAGGGAATCATTCCAAGTGCTCCGGGGTCCGGATTCCTGCTCTCTTAAGTCGAACACATTCAATGACTCGCACGCCCTCTTTTCTAACTAAACCGGGTCGGAGAGGGGGAATTGACGCCGGTCACCTCCGGGAAGGGGTTCTGGGGAGACACTGAATTCATCAGCCTTCCCCGCGAGCTCCAGCCGCGGCCACCCGCGCTCGCCCCGGTCCCGCCCCCTCCCCCTCCCCCTCCCCCTCCCCCGAACCGGCCCTGCTAGCCCTCGGCCCGCCCCCGGCCCGAAGGCCCCGCCCACACCACGTGACCGTCGCGTCAGCAGTGCGCGCGCGTCGGAGAAGAAGGCGGGTCGGCTTGCTGGCGCGATGGTGAGGGCCGCGCGGTGACGGTGCGCCGGGGCGGGCTGGGAGGGCCCCGACTCTCGCCTTTGCTGCCACGGGAGACTGAGCGCCGGGACGGGGTGGTGGAGGCAGTCCCGGCCCCTCGGCAGACACTTGGGTGCGGTCGTCCGGCTGGCAGGACGGGCGGGCTGGGGGGCCGCGAGCTTGGAGTCCCGGTGCCTCCTCCGCGGGAAGGAAGGGCCCGCACCCCCCAGGGCTGGAAGTGGATGCTGCCTGGAACGGGAGCGCTTCCAGGGCTTCCTCGCCCCCGGACGACCTCCCAGAGGTGCCCTCTTCCCGGCCCTCCTGTGTGACCTGGAGAACAACTTGCATAGAATTAGGCTTAGTCTTACGCCCAGTTCGGAAGTCTTTCCATCCTTCCCATAGCCAGAAAGGAGTAGACGTGGGGTTGGGACTTCTCAACAACTCCATCCATTTATTCCTTTAACAGACTTTGAGTGCCTACTCTCCACTGAGGCTTAAGCTGCAGGAGGCTTGACTTGGCAGGCATAATTAAGACTTGAGGGGAGGGGACCTAACTGTGCCTTGTGTGTACCGTTAGGAAGGCTTCCTGAGGGTGACAGCAACCGGAGGGCGTGAGGGCAGGGAAGAGAACTGGCCGGCTGCAGTGCAGATTGTGTACCAGGGGTTAGGAGGCTTGGGGAGGGGGCCCTCTATCTTCAGAGAACAGCATTCAGGTGAGAGAGAGCATGGCTCACTAGGATGCAGGTTACCTAGCTGGAAGGGTATCACCTGGACGTTAGTGAAACATGAGGCTCAACAGGTAACAAAGACCAAATCCTGCTGGGTCCTCTCTCCTGCTGAGAGCACTGAAAGGAGTTTAGACTTTAAGAAGAGGGCCCTGGGAAGCTAGGAAAATCCTCTTGGCTGACTTGTGGAGGGAGCAGGAGGGGAGCAGACCCCCAGGGGATGGTGGTGACCTGAGTTAGGGCGGAGAGAGTGGAGATAGAAGTGGGGAAAGGCAAGAGGGAAAAGGGAGAGCGGGGTGACTGGGGTTGGCTCCTGGGTGGTGGTGCTTCAGTGGGGTGGAAAACATAGGAAGGGGAGCAGGTTTCAGTGCGAAGACCAAAAGTTAACTTTGATGGGCGGCTCTGTGTGAGGTTTCTGCTAGCCATCAGGTGCAGCTGGCTAGAAGACACTCTAGATTTAAGGGTCTAAGACTCAGAAGAGAAGCTACAATGCAATTATAAATTGGGGAGTCAGCACAAAGATGATCCTTGTAAGCCTAAAAACATGTAACATCTCAGTGATGTGAATTGGGAACAGAGGACCCAGCGCAGAACCTAGAGAAATGCCAGCATTTTCAGAAACTACACAAGGAACACATTTTTGTAAAAAATGTAGATAACACAGAGATGGTAGATGACTTCTGTGAGTAGAAGTCGGGGCCCATGAACTCGGGAAAAACCTCACATCTTAATTTTCACTAACTTCAAACTGAAATTTAGCATTTCCTTCCATTATGAATGTTGGCAGCCAACCCCAGTTATTCATAGCACCTCTGACTTTGTCACCAATAGAAATTAGTTATTTTCGTATCATATTACAGCTGGTGACATTGTTCACATATTTATGCAGATCATTTTAAGTTACGGGTATTAGACTTGAAACATCACATCACCAATTTGACTGTCTTGACTTAGTTTAACTTAGTTTCCTTTGCAATCCTGTGTATTTTATGCATTTAAAAACATGGTTTTGAGAAAGTCCTATAAGGCTCCACCAGATGCCAGATGAGGCTATGGCAGAAAAAGGTGAAAAACTCCTGAAATAGAGACAGAAGTGCAAGACTATCCTTAATGCCCTGTCACCTCATCAGTTGTCCCAGGCCCCTGCCCCAGAGTAATGATGCAGGCAGTGTGCAGAGATTACCATTTGGGGGCTAGGGGAAGGAGGGTGAGCCAGCAAATGAGACCAAGGCAAGGACAGGGAACAGTACTCTCCTGTATGCTGCTTCACCAGGGAGGACAGGTTCATGTGGGATGCTGCTGGGGAGTTGGGAAGAGGAAGGCCAGATTTAGTGACAGTCATTTGGGACCACGGCTAGAGGACTTCGTGGGAAGCCCACATACAAGCACCAATGCTGGGGGTTCAGGCGAAAAATAGCAAGAGAGCTGGTGGTTGAAGGATCGTGGAGCAGGTCTGACATGACCGAGGTGACTGGTTGGGGCAAGTAGAGGACATGGTGTTTTCAGGCTGCACTGAGGGCCCAGCAGAACCAGGAGAATGTGGGTGTCCTTGGTTTGCAGGGTTTTGTTCCCAGCATTTGTAAGCAGCCTGTATGTAAGAGGTGTGGGAAGCTGGCCATGTATGTTCCTGTGCTCTGGAGCTTTGCCGGGCAGACAGGCCGAAGGACAGTTGATCCAGGGAACGGAGAATATTGGCAAGATGTGGCCAGCATTCTAACAGGAGACAGACCTCGAGGAAATAATAAATGTGGTGTCTTCTGTGGAGATCAAGAAAGAAGGTTAGGGACTAAAGCATGATGGAGAAGAGCTATTTTATTTTTGAACAGTTTTACTGAGATAAAATCAGTAATAACACACGTTTATAAATGCACAGTTCAATAAGTTCTGAAATGTATATGTTCCCACGATCAAGATAATGAACATACCCACTGGCCTCTGAAACTCCTTTGTATAGGGGCTGTTTTAGAACAGGGGTGGGCAGGGGTGCCTGGTGGCTCAGTTGGTTAAGTGTCCAACTCTTGGTTTCAGCTGAGGTCATGATCTTCAGAGTCCTGGGACTGAGCCCTGGATCAGGCTCTGCGCTCAGTGCAGAGTCCGCTTGAGATTCTCCTTCTCCCTCTGCCCCTCCCATTGGTGTTCTCGTGCTGTCTCAAATAAATAAGTAAATATTAAGAAAAGAAAGAAAAAAGAAGGAAGGAAGGAAGGTCAGAGAAGGCCCATCTGAGCGGAGACCAGAAGGAGGTGAGAGAGCAGGGTGTGCAGAGGGGCAGCAAGTGCAGGATGGAGAGTGCCTGGTGTAGCCGGAATAGCAGGGAGGCCAGTGTGGCTGGAGCTGGCGGGGGGAAGTGATAGGTCACTGACGTCATGACAAGGACATTGTTCTGTTCTGTACTCCCAGCGCTTAGAGTGGGGTCTGCCACAGAGAAGTTTGCCACAGTCAGTGTTTCCTGAGCATATGAATGCCTAGGATAGGCAACAGAGCAAGGTTTGGTGGCAGGTGGGTCTGTGAGGGGGTTCTCTAAACAGCCTAGTAATAGGAAAGAACAATGGCCAGAGGCATCCATCTTGGACAGGAAGCATGGATCCCTGAAGAGCAGTAATGTGGGAGACCCCTGGCCACACTTGATCCCTGAATCCTGACCGCCTGCCTCACTCCTGTGCAGAGGTTCCGGTTCTGTGGTGATCTGGACTGTCCTGACTGGGTCCTGGCGGAGATCAGCACGCTGGCCAAGATTGTTGAGTGCACGGGGTCTTCTAGGGTGGGAGGCGGGGATTGAGGGTAGGGGCTTTGGGGAGGGAGGGTGGTGAGGCTCCTCTGAAGTTGGGGCCTCAGTGCCCTCAGCTTGTCCTAGCCTGCTGTGTGACTCTAATATGTGGCCAGCCCCTCAGCATGGAGGGGTGGGGTGGGCCAGTTTGGCTCATGCAAGGCCTTCCCCTCCAGTCCTCCGTGAAGCTGAGGTTGCTGTGTAGCCAGGTGCTGAAGGAGCTTCTGGGACAGGGGATTGACGTGAGTGCAGGGCCCAGCACCCCACTGTTTCATGACCCTCTGATCCTTACTGCCCTGAAAGTGCATCAGAACCGGGGGCGGTGGCGGGGAGGGCAATCAGGATGCAGACTGGGGTGCAGGTGGCTGGTGAGCAGGGGCCTGGCACCTCCTGAGGGCCTCCTTTCCCCATAGTACGAGAAGATCCTGAAGCTCACCGCTGATGCCAGGTTTGGTGAGTACCCGCTCAATCCGCAGAATTTTGGGCCGCAGTGGATGCTCAGCGGGGCTTAGCACAGAGGCCCCTCCTCCCAGCAGCCTGTCCTGCTGCACTTGCCTCAGCAGAGGAGCCCCAGGGAAGGAGCTGTGTTGTCAATCCCACCCTCTGCCTGTTCCTGGGGAGGCAGTAGCTGTGCTCATGGCTCAAGGAGGCCCGGGCGCTGGGAGCTGAAGATAGTGGGGCAACAAGAAGGTGGCCAAGGCCACAGTGACATTCCCCTACCCCACCCACGGGTTCCCCCAGAGTCGGGCGATGTCAAGGCCACGGTGGCAGTGCTGAGTTTCATCCTCTCCAGTGCGGCCAAGCATAGCGTGGATGGCGAGTCCTTGTCTAGTGAACTGCAGCAGCTGGGGCTCCCCAAAGGTACGGGTATGCAGGCAGGCGGGTGGGGGACCTGTGTGCCCGGGGTGCTGGGCAGCAGGCCAGGCCGAATGGCTTTGAGATATGCCCTGCCCTCCGGGAACCTGACCAGCCCTGTGAGCAGTCTGAGCCCCCACCGGCTACATCAAGGGGCCTCCATTCTGTCCCCAGAGCACGCGGCCAGCCTGTGTCGCTGTTATGAGGAGAAGCAAAGCCCACTACAGGAGCATCTGCGGGCCTGCAGCCTGCGTGGTGAGTGTGGCAGGGGCCAGGGTGGAGTTTGGGCTCCGATCTGGAAGATGTATGCTGCGTGGGATGTGCTGGTCCTCAGAAAGGAGACTTAACCCTGGTCACATGTCAGGCAGTCACGGAGCCAGGACTCCTGACTCCAGCCCAGATTTCTTTCCTCTGAGACCTGCTGTGGATAATCTCGCTACTGATTATTGAGCCCTTCCCTAGGTCAGAGGGAGGAGAGGTTCTTAAAGCCACAAAGCCTTGAAGGGTTGAGAACGGAGCCGGGTGTGGGCTGAGGGCTGTGTAGCTCAGCAGCCTGTGGTCCTGACAGCCACCCCGTTTCACAGTGAACAGGCTGGCAGGTGTGGGCTGGCGGGTGGACTACACCCTGAGCTCCAGCTTGCTTCAGGCTGTGGCAGAGCCCATGGTGCACCTGAAGCTGGAGGTGGCAGCTGCCTCGGGTGCTGCAGCCCAGCCTGTGGCCATGTCACTCTCAGCTGACAAGTTCCAGGTCCTCCTTGCAGGTGAGACTCAGCTGTCCCTGGAAGGGGAAGGGGCCCTCCCAGATCCCACCGGACTGCCACCCACCTGCTCACTTCTTCCCTCTGCAGAACTGAAGCAGGCTCAGACCCTGATGAGTTCCCTGGCCTGAGGAGAAGGGTGTTTGGGGCCCGTATTGCATCGCTGCCCTCCAAACTCCTCTTCTTGGGTGGCCGCAACTCCGGGACCCTGGAGGCCTGGCCTCCCAGATGTCTGACTTGCTAGGTTCCCACATGAGAATTCAGCATAAGGATTCTGAGGACTTCTCGAGCATTGCCTTCCCTGCCTCACGAAGGGCACTTGTCAGCAGTTCTGATGAGCCGGAAGAATAAACTGAAGTGTAAAGGAGTGCGTGCACAGGTTTCTTTTTGGCTCAGATGAAAGGTTTTTGTGAGAGGAACCAAGTGACATCCCAACCTCCCTGGCCCATTACTCGCTCTCTCTTTTCAGCTGCTGATTGAGGCAGGTCAGGGGTAAGGCAGAATGAGGACTGAAATGAAACACCTTGTCTGTAGATCAGAAAGTCAGGGTTCTAGCTCCCAGTCCTGCAGTGTTTGTGGCTCTGCTTCCTGTGCTGGCCATGTCTGCAGGCTGAGAGCAAGCTCACGGCCCCAGGGCAAGATGCCCTGAGTAGAGAAAGGAGAGAGCCTCGCTCTTCCTGCCATCTTCGTTTGGAAGAGAGGAGGTCCCGTGCCTGAACCACTCCTCGGCAAGAGGAGTGGGGTTAGGGGCTGCATGTGTGTGTCCACCCCCTGTTCCTTGTTGAAGCCCTAACCCTTCAGTGAGATGGTTTTAGGAGATGGGGTTTTGGACAGTACTTAGTTTTAACCCACTGAGCCACCCAGGTGCCCCGGACAGTAATTAGTTTTAGATGAAGTTATGAGAGTGGGACCTTCATGAAGGGATTAGTGCCCTTAGAAGAAGAGAAAGGCTCTCTCCACAATTGAGTACCAAGAAAAGGCCACATGAGAACAGCAAAGCAGGAGAAGGCCCTCACTAAGAACCAAATCTGCCAGCTCCTTGACCTTGGACTTCCCAGCCTCTGGAACTATGAGAAATAAATGTCTGCTGTTTAAGCCACCCAGTCTGTGGGGTTTTGTGACAGTACTCTGAGCTAAGACAAGTGACCTGAGAACATCTTGGGGTGCAGGGAAGCTACCAAACAACAATGAGAGCCCTCAGGAGGAGCCAGCTCGTTGCATTGGCCAAAGATGTGATAGTTGTAAGCATCAAAAAGTTAAGGACTGACTCCAGTCCTGACCTCTGCTTCTGGAAAAATGGGGCAGATGCGCTTTCCCCTGTTCCTCCCACTAAGTACAGCTGAAAACCTTGGACAGAAGACTCTATAAGGTGAAGAGAAGGCAGATTCTCTGAGATCCTCGGGAATTGGAGAACAGCAGAGCAGAGCCATCCTTAGGTTTTCTTTTGCTCCATGTGTCCTGGGCTGGGTGCCAGAGACTGGCAACCCAAGAAACCCCAGCACACCGAAAGCCCCCACTGCAGCATGCTCTCTTGAGCCAGGGGATCAGGAAAGGGGCCATCTGATGAGATGGGAGACTTAGAGATGGCAGCTGCTGTCCTCCAGTCACACCGCAGAGAAACTGCAGCCCCTCTTCCACCCCCCTGGCATGCATGCATATATATATTCTATATATGTATATACATCTACAAAATATAAAATATATAATTTTTTGCACGCAAGCAAGGGAGGGGGAGAGAGAGAATCAAGCAGATAAGAGCTCGATCTCATGACCCTGAGATCATGACCTGGGTTGAAATGAAGACTCGGATGTTCAACCAATTGAACCCCCCAAGTGCTCCAAGAAGATTTAAATAAGATGCAGAGTCTCAATACCCCAAATGTCCAAGATTCAAAAAAACAAACAAACCGAGAGCTAAGATCTCAACTTTAATGAGAAAACAACAGATGCCAACACTAAGATAACTCCTGACTTGTATGACAGGGATTTTAAAGTAGCCGTAATAAAAATGCCTCAGGTCTTAACAAGGAAATAGGAGATACAAAGAATGAGAAGTTTTAGAAAAATCTGCAATCAAAGTAAAAATAAGCCGGACTGAACAACAGAAGAAAGAATCCATAAATTTGAAGATAATCATAGAAATTACCCAATCTGGACAACAGAAATTAGTTTGGGAAATAAACACACAGAAAATCAAACAGAGCCTCGGAGCCTGCAGGCTGTAACATCAGATCTAATATTCATGTCATCAGAGTCCCAGAAGGTGAGGAGAAAGGGCAGAACAGAAAAAGCATGCACAGAAATCATGGCTGCAAATTTCCCCCATATGGCAGAAGACCCAAGCCTACAGAATCAAGAAGCTGAATGAATCCCATATGGGTTAAACCCAAAGAAATCCATGCCGAGGTACAACATTACAACAAACTTCTGAAAACTAAAGAAAACAATCTTGAAAGCAAGCAAGAGCGGAATGACATGTTACCTTATGGGGGGGAAACACAGAGTGGATTTCTTGTCAGAAACCATAGAGGCCAAAAGGGAGAAGCACATTTTTCAGGTCTGAAAGAAAAGTGTCAACTGAAAATTCTGTATTCCACAAAAACTACCTCAAGAGTAAAAGGGGAAAATCAAGATATTCTCAGACAAAGGATAGCTAATATGATTTGTCACCAGCAGACCTAACCTAAAAATAAAAAGGTGAAAGGAGGATCTCTGATCAGGAAGGAAATGAAAAGGAATCTTGGAACATCAGGGAGAAGGAATGATGGAAGGTGTGAAGCTGTGGATACAGTTAGACTTTCCTTGAGCATTTCAAGTTATGTTCAGCAGCTGGAGCAAAACATAAAACATTGTTGGATGTGGTATGTAGAGGAAACACGCAAGGTTATTATAAACAGGAAAGGGGGAAAGGAGGTGAGATTCCTACATTTAGAATGTTAACACCAGTGAACTGTGGCAAGTACGTGTGCGTAATATCTAGAACAGCTACTTCAAAGGCCGTGCAATGTATTGCACTTGAAACCCATACTGATAAGTCAAACTGGAGTTCTGAAAATTCAGGTCACCCACAGGAGGGCAGGAGGAAGACCAAAGAGAAATGGATTAAACAAAAAGCAGCAGGCGGAAGTCATAGGAAATTCTAAGTTTCCTCAAATGTTTCACATTTGCTTGATTTCCCAGGTTGCATTCCCTCTTCTGTGCTGTCACAGAATCCCACAGGTGCATCTCTCACTCCTGTGGTAATACGGGATTGTCATTTTGTATTTACTCATTTGCCTCATTTACCCTTCTGAATTTCTTAAGGATGGGAATTATGTTCCTGTGTGTGTATAGTTTTGGTGCCTGATAAGTACTCCATTAAATGGGGGAGAAGATAAAGACGGCAATGGATTTACTTGTGTTGAATGTAAAAAAAAAAAAAAAAAAAAAAAAAAATCCATGAATCAATAATAGGAAAGAGTCTATAAAAGACAAAGTCCCTCACCACCACCAAAAAAAACCCAAATGAGTCCTAATTTGTCACCATTAGATGTTAGTGCACCAGATTCTTAGTCTGAAAATTGATCATTAAAGGGAAGGAATACAGAATTTATCCTGTCTTTTTAACATTTCAGGACAATCAAATGGCCTTAGTCAAAGAGGCAAAGCTCTTTACAGAAGAATTCCCAATAAGGTACAAGGAGTGAGAGAAAAACCACCACTTTATAAATCCTGCTTAAATACTTGATTGAGGCAGGGATCCTTGGAGATGGTAGAGCCATTAGGTGAAAAGTTTATGTGATGTGAAATGGTATTTGCGGGGTGCTAAGGAATGCTTTCACACAGTCCAGCGCCCCTCAGCTGGAAACTCGATAAACACTGGATAAACACGGACTACTACTCCGCAGTCGAAAGAAAACGGCTGATGAGTATAACATGGATGGTCTCAATGCATCATGCTGAGAAGCCAGACTCGGAAGGCTACATACTGACGATTCCGTTCAGGTGGTAGCATGGAGAAGGCCAAAACATAGGGACTGAAAGCAGGTCAGGGGTTGCCAGCAGGTGGGGTGGAAGTGGAAACTGCCAGGTTGGTGGGGGGAGAGGAGAATGTATTCTTTTGATTGTGGCCATAGTTATGTGAGTGTATATATTTGTCAAAACGCATTCCACACGGTGAGTTTTACCTTAATTTAAACAAAACAACAAGATACCAACCAGCAGAGAAATCACCCCATCGGTTACTTAGTAGTCACGAGGTGTGAAACATCTTTATAGAGCAGAGACGGGCTGTCACAACCTCACCCGTGATTGGTTTCAGCCTCACTGACGTGGGACAGCCAGATGTCGGGTGTCTCCTACCGAGAAGCAGCTTGGAGTGCAGTGCATCTGAGTAAACATTCGGACAAATCCAGAGTGTGAAGGGGCCTCTCAGAAAACAACTGGGTTGGACTCCAGAAAGGTCAGTTTCATGAAGACCAAAAAGGAGGGGTGGGGTGAGTGGGAAGATGGACGGGGTGGTTCCATTCTGAATCAAAAAAATGATTGAAGAAACTTGTAACCCTTGGCGGAACTCTGAACAGACCAGCCATAAAAGACATTTTGGGGACAATTAAGGAAATTCGAACGTGGACTAGGTATTAGATGGCATTTTATTAGGTATGATAAATGTGGCTTTGTAGGATATCGCTTTTTAGAGATGAATGTTGAAGTATTAGGGATAAAATGTGGTAGTTTGTTGTAGTTTGCCTAGTTTACTTCAGAATACTTCGGCCTCTAAAAAAAAAAAGAATACTTCGGCCTCAAGAAATGAGGAAGCAGAAGTAGTATGAAGGGGCAGATCCGGGCTATGGGTTAGGCAGGCACCTGTGCCTACCGCACTTAGGACAGAGGCCCCTTGAGACCACACTTACCATCTGAAGTCTGTTCTGCTTCTCCGCCCACTTTTTGTTGCTTGGCTACACTTGCCACCCTGCAGGTGGTGATGGTGCTTCTGTGTATGTGTTATGTCTGACTGTGCCTGGATGTTTAGCGGCCACCACCGGGTCCCTAGGGCCTGCGTTTTTCACGCACCTGCGCGCCCTGTGCACAGGTGCAGGCACCTAGGCCTCTGGACCTTGCTGCTGTTTCCTGCTGGGAGTGCCTACCCTGTTTGGGACTAGTCGGGTGGCTTCCCCCACCTCACTACCCCTCCACCCCCTGCGCCACGGAGACAGCCAGCTGCAACCCAGGACCTCAGACCTGACCCCAATCCCGGCTCCGAGCAGCAGGAAGCCAGGTTCCTCCACCACCTCCCGGACAGGTGACTGCCCCCAAAGCCTTTTCCACACCTGAGGCCCCCAGCCCATCCTAGCCAAGCACTGCCGCCTGCTCGAGAAACTACACTTCCCGGCAGGCGCCAGAGCTGCGACCTCAGCTCCCAGCATGCTCTTAGGTGCAGCTGGGCCCCCCACGTTAACCCCTCAGTGGCTGCAGGCTGGCGGGGAGCTGCGTGGGGAGCAGGTTATTGGGCCGGGGGAGGAAGCGGCAGAGCTGAGGAGGGGACCTTGGGGAGGAAGGGACCTGGGATTAGCCGAGGACGGGCAGCAGGGCAGGGTGGTGAAAGGGAAGCGAGCAATGGGGTGCCCGCCCGCCCTGCGGAAGTTAAGAATCTGGACTTTCACCTTTTACCGGAAAACGAACTCTTTTGGTGCCAGGCCCCACACGGCGCAGAAGAGGGGCTGGGGGTAAGGGAGTCTGCCCTCCCTGGCTAAATCCCCCCTCTGCCCCACACAAAACCTGGCCTTGATCTTGGCAGGTCCTGGAGGAGAGTGGAAACTCCTCCCCAGCCAGGTGTCGGGGGTGTTTGATTCCCATGGGCTGGCGCTTGGTGCTGATGCGGGCATTTCCTCTACCCCCTTGGACCTTGGCCTGGAGCTCAGGAGCCCTTCCTGTCACCCCTGTCCTCCTCCCTCAAGAGTCGTGGGCACCTGGTTCCAGCGCATATGCGCCTGGAGACACCTGCCTTCCCTCCCCTTTGTCCCAGGTCTGGTCCTGAGCATGGGTGGTGACAGGCTGGTCCTTGCTGCAGGCAGAGTCTCTGGCAGAGTAGCATGGTTCCGAGTTCTCATTCCCCAGGTGGGGTTAGGGTCGCTCCATCAGTTGTTCCGGACCAGGTGCCGGCGGGGTCCTAAGAAGTGGAGTCCTGCCCTCTGAGGTGGGAGTGGAGGTAGAGGCAGACAACAAACAAGATGATTTCATATTCTGGGGATGCCATGAAGAAAACTCAGTGGTGGGGGGGGCTGCTACCTCAGAGAGGGTGGTCAGGGAAGGCCTCTCTCCAGTGTCCCAGACTGAAGGGACAGCAGGGACAAAGACGTGGCAATGGGGAGACTGTGCCTGGAGCCAGTGAGTGAGGAAATGAGAGGACCCTGTGGGCGCAGGAGGGATCTGGGCTTCATTCTGAAAGCACTGGGGGCTCCTGAAAGCCCCGTGGAGAGTGTTAAATAAGGCAGAGTCTTGCTTCCCCAAAGCTATGGGGCTATGAGCCCCATAGCGCCCTGGGTTTTCTGAGCACTGTCAGCTGGGGACCAGGGCCTGTGGCCAGGCTGGCTGATTTGTCCGCCCATTGCAGCTAGGAGCGGCCCCCTCTGACCCTCAGGGTTCTCCTTTATAAAATGGGGTAATGATTCTATGTCGCAAGGTGATGCTTGGCCCCACCTGCTGTCATCCTGCCTTCCCCCCCTACAGGCCCAGCCACCCCTTGCCCAGAATGCCCGAGGGCCCCGAGCTGCATCTGGCCAGTCTCTATGTGAACGAGGCGTGCAAGGGACTGGTGTTTGCCGGGTGTGTGGAGAAGTCACCTGTCAGCCGCAACCCCGAGGTGCCGTTTGAGAGCAGCGCGTACTGCATCTCCTCCTCGGCCCGTGGCAAGGAGCTGCGCCTGACTCTGAGCCCCCTGCCTGGGGCCCAGCCCCAACAGGAGCCACTGGCCTTGGTCTTCCGCTTTGGCATGTCTGGCTCCTTCCAGCTGGCGCCCCGGGACGCACTGCCGGCCCATGCCCACCTGCGCTTTTACACAGCTCCCCCTGGTCCCCCACTCGCCCTCTGCTTCGTGGACATCCGCCGCTTTGGCCATTGGGACCTCGGGGGCAAGTGGCAGCCCGGCCGCGGGCCTTGTGTCTTGCTGGAGTATGAGCAGTTCAGGTAGGCCCGGTACCAGGAGTGATGAGCACAGTCTTAGGCTCCCATCCTGGCTCTGTTAGTGCCTCGCTGGCCAGTGAGGAACAAGTCTAGTCCCCTCTGGTTCCTCAGTCCCTTCATGTGTTAACAAAAAGTCTCCTTTCCTGGGGAGCTAATGGATGTGGAGCCCCAAAACAACTGATGTGGGGGGGGCAAGAGGAGGATGGGCAGGCCTGTCCCGAGGACACATGGCCAGCTCGTGTCAGAGCTGGGGATCAGCATTCCACTGTGCTTCTCTGAGGCTAAGAAAGGTGACAGGGCTTTAACAACCTGGCAAGAATGGTTCCTGCTCAGGTTCCCTTCCCTGAGCAGGAAGACATTGCTTCGAGGCGGGGGGCTGCCTCATGCCAC
The DNA here is from genome assembly GCF_964662115.1 of Mustela nivalis. NCBI lineage: Eukaryota > Metazoa > Chordata > Mammalia > Carnivora > Mustelidae > Mustela > Mustela nivalis. The sequence goes on from NC_139025.1 coordinate 117,088,252, forward strand.
AGTTTCTGAAATGAGTTTGCGGTCTCCCACTTCTGCCTGCCCACTGGTCTGTGACCATCTGCCGGAGGGGTCACCGCCCCACCTGGGATGTGATGTGTGTTGCGGAGGATTGCCAGCCACTTCCCTTCCCTGAAACATGAAACGTGTGTGGGTTTCTTTTTTGTGCGAAGCCCTCTTCCAGGTGTTGGGTGGGTACTGCAGTGAGCAAGATGGATGTGGTCCCTCTCCCACAGGCTGAAGTTCAGGTAGGGCAGGGGGAACAAGGAAACAAAGTGGGTGACTTCAAATAGAAGAAAAATCCAAGAAATAGATGACTCTTGGCCAGGGGGCTGGGGGTGGGGGATTAGGAAAAGACCACTCCAGGTGATTTGAGCCAAGGCCCGCCTGATAAAAAGGACCCAGCCTTTGCAAAGTCCTAGAGGGAAAGCGCTGTAGGGACAGAATCACGGACTCAAGGCCTGCAGTGGACTTGGCGAGTCCTCCCTTGGGGCTGGCATGCTTTCCATTGGGCCTTAGGCTCAGTGGCTCGTCAGGGTTGGTCAGGGTGTCTTGAGCACAACAGAAGTCACTTGATTCCTGGCCTTCCCAGGCACAACCCTGAGTTCACTCCAGGGTCCTGGATTCCTCCCACCTTAACCTTCCTGGGAAGTCATTACATGTCAGCTGGCTCTGAAGTTTCTCTCAAGTGAATTTTGGTGGTTTTTTTGGTCCCACTACTGAGGAGCATGCAGGGGTCTGCCGCCTAGTGCTCTGACCACTTAGGCTAGTGTTCCCCACTTGGCCCCAAACTGTGTCTTATGGCCCCTACTTCATATGCTCCTTGTGCCTGTTACTGAGTCAGTCTCTCCAGGATCCTTTCCCACAAAGAACAAGGTGCATTTCCTCTTCATGGGGATGAGGAGAGACCTGGAACCCCTGGAGGTGGGGGCTGCTGGAACACTCTCTAACCACACATCTCCTGCACAGTCAGCTCCGGCTTCCTTGAAGATCTTCAGGGTCTTCAGAAAAGTTGACCCCACCAGTGTCAGACCCACATTCTAGTCCATCAGAAGTTCCAGACAGGGAGCTCAGGCTCTTGGGACACCACGTGAGCTCTTGGGATCACCTTGTTCTCCAAAAGGTCTTGAAGTCTTGACTCTGAGGGTCTTTGGTAATAGACCACAATATCTACAGACTCGTGTGCTTCCTTGAATACATTTTCTTTTTTAAAAAGATTTATTTGCGAGACAGTGAGCACAAGCAGTGGGAGGGGCAAAGGGAGAGGGAGAAGCACACTCCCTGCTGAGCAGGGAGCCCAACTACTCAGGGCTCAATCCCAGGACCCCAGGATCATGACCTGCGCCAAAGACAAGACACCCAGGACCCCGAACACATTGCTTTTGATTGGTATCTTTCACCATTCATAATGAATTCAAATCTCATATTGGTGTTCCCAATTAACAGGAAAATGGAGGGGCCCCTGAGGGGCTCAGATGGTTAAGCATCTGCCTTTGGCTCAGGTCATGATCCTGGGGTCCTGGGATGGAGCCCCACACCTGGCTCCCAGCTCAGCAGGGAGTCAGCTTCTCCTTCTGCCTCTCTGAAACGAATGAGCAAAATATTGAAAAAAAAAAATGAAAATGGAGGTTTTCACGGCCAATATAGCACCAAGGCTGGGAAAGGGGAACAGAGACTCCCACATTCCTTACCCTTACATCCAGGTACAGGTACTGCTGGCCCCTCTCCCCTATCGTGTATCAAGCCCTCAGGAATGGGGGCAGAGAAGGGAGTCTCATGTGCCCGGCTGGCTGTGTTCCTCCAGGGAGAACGTGTTACGAAACCTAGCGGACAAGGTCTTTGACCAGCCCATCTGCGAGGTTCTCTTGGACCAGAGGTTCTTCAATGGCATTGGCAACTATCTGCGGGCAGAGATCCTGTACCGGTCAGCAGGTGGACCGGGAGGACTAGGAAGGGCTGGGTGTGCCCGCATTCTCCACTGCTTAGCATGGCTCCCTCTCTCCACCCCAATGCAGGCTGAAGATACCCCCTTTTGAGAAGGCCCGTAAGGTTCTAGAGGAGCTGCAGCAGCGCAGGCCGGTGAGGGTGCAGGGAGCAATGCGGCCATCGACAACTAAGGCTGGGTTAGGTGTCTCTAGCTTTGGGCCCATTTCCCTTTCTCTGCAGTGTCCGGGGTGGGGGCAGATGGATGGTCTCTTGAGCCCAGCTAAGCTCTTGGGGTTCTGCACCCCGGGACTCATCTGCCTTCTGAGTGGCCCTGCCTCACGCTGCCAGCCAGTTCCTGACTCTGCCCCTTCTCCAGAGCCCGGAGCTGACCCTGAGCCAGAAGATCAGGGCTAAGTTGCAGAACCCAGACCTGCTGGAACTGTGTCACTCCGTGCCCAAGGAAGTGGTCCAGCTGGGTGAGCCCTGGGAGCCAAAGATGGCTCTACCTCTGCTTCAGAATACTGTGGAACCCCAGGGCTGTTCCTGCCCTCCTTGGGGTGTGGATGTCTATAGACTTAGTTGTTGCTACCTGGATCAAGCCTCCTCACTTGTTAGGCATCTGTGTCCTCTGTGCAGCCCAGGAGGTGGGCAGGACAAGGGTTAATCACCCCACCCCAGGATGGGAAAGCCGTGGCCCAGAGCCAGGGAGCCCCCAGCCTGAGGGCACACAGCTGCGGGAGGGAGAGCCTCGGTCCCCTGACGCGGTCCCTCAGCTGTGTGGCTGAGGTCTGAGCCAGGTCGACCAGGCTCCCCCTCCTCACAGCCCGAGTCTGCCTTCCGACTCCGGCCCGGTTCCTCTGTCCCACAGGGGGCAAAGGATATGGGCCGGAGCACGGGGAGGAGGACTTTGCTGCCTTCCGAGCATGGCTGCAGTGCTATGGTGTGCCTGGCATGAGCTCCCTGCGGGACCGGCGTGGCCGGACCATCTGGTTCCAGGTTTGGGCCCTAACCTCACACAGGCAAATGGAAATCCTGAGGAAGCTAGTGGGGTGGATAGGCCTGGGGTCCCAGTAGGGCAGGAGCTGGGGTCTCCTAGGAGCAGATGTCTAGGGCCTGTGGACACCCCCAGGGGTCACACTGTTCCCAATGGTAAAGGATTTCCTATACCATTTCCATACCATGGTTTACTCCTCCTCTCCTTAGCCCCAGGGTCCCAGCCAGTGGAGCAGCCCAAGGCAGGGTGGCCTTGATGTGGGGTCCCACCTGGGGAGGATGGGGCTATCCGAGAGGCCTCTTAGGGGAGAAGCCCCACTGATTTGGAAGGATAGTTGTGAACTCTGCTTTTCCAAGGAAAACTACCCCTGCTCTAGGCAGGTTGATTCCTGAGTTCTCATTCCATTTTAGGGGGATCCTGGACCCCTGGCCCCGAAAGGTAAGCCACTCTCAATGTAATAAGCTAGGAGAGCAGGAAGAACTAAGGTGCTTGCAAAAGCTACATCGCCCTTCTCCATCCCAGTCCCCACTCCACCCCTGGGAGTCATCCCAGAGCTGGAGTCTGCAGGAAGGGGGCTGAGGGCACAGGATCCTCCCCCCGCCTAGTGTCAGTGTCCTGCAGGAGGCAAGTCCCGCAAGAAGAAATCCAAAGGAGCACAGCAGGGGCTGGAGCACAGACTGGAGGTATGTCTCCTCCCTTCATTCTCTCCTGCCCCAGCTGCACCCCCCAGGAGCCCTCCCTTGACAATGGGGGGCAAACAATGGGTCCTCACCAACCTCTGAACTGCTCACAGAGCCCCCTGGGGACTATCTCCTCTACTCAGGACCCTCTCGTTCCAAGCACAGCCCCTTCCAGGACACGTGGGACACCCAGAGGCCCTCCTGGTCAAAGTACAGCCCAGCAGCTAGAGGGGACCAGCCTCCAGCAGGACCCAGAGGTCCCGCCAGTCCCTGGGAAGGGAAAAAGGAGAAGGAGACCAGCAACCTCAGGTGGGCCTTGCCAGAAGACTCTGTAAGAAGTGGTAGTGCTGGGGGGCACCTGGGTGGCTCAGTGGGTTGGGCCTCTGCCTTCGGCTCAGGTCATGATCCCAGAGTCCTGGGATCGAGCCCCACATCGGGCTCTCTGCGCTGCGGGGAGCCTGCTTCCTCCTCTCTCTCTGCCTGCCTCTCTGCCTACTTGTGATCTCTGTCAGATAAATAAAGAAAAAATCTTTAAAAAAAAAAAAAAAAGAAGTGGTAGTGCTGGTGGGAAGACTGCGGACGGAGGTGGAGGGGAGACCATCAGGACAGTCCTGAGCCTCACCTGTCCTCGTCCCAGGCCACCGCAGACCCCGAAGGATCAAAGCTGACACCCCATCCTTGGATAATGAGGGGACGGCAGCCTCTTAGCAGGAGGGCCTCCTTGCTCTGCCAAGCCCTGCGGGGCCTGGGTGGCTCAGCTGAAGCAGGCTGGAGCTGCTGGGGGCCAGGTGTCCCGGTTCTGTGGCTATTCCCTACACAACTATGATGTTTTTAATTGTACCCCATTCCCCATTTTTTAAACCCACGTGAAAAATGCTATCATTTTTAATAAACGAATACACTTGAATTTCTTGGCACTTCTTGGGCTGGCTGTAGAAGGTCTGGGAAGCACAACTTGGGACAAGCTGTTGCCTGACCTTGGAAACAGGAGAGCCACCCAGGCAAGGCCGACTGAGCCCCTCCACCCGTCTTCCAGGCCCTGGCTCTTAGAGGACTGCCTGCCTCTGCAGGTACAGCCGCTTGGAGGTGGTGTAGAGACCCGGGCCCCAGGCAGCAGGGGGCCCCCCCAGTTCCTCGCGACCAGAATTCCCAGCACTGCCATTCGCCTGTGCTTCCTCTTGCTCCTCTTCTAGAGGGCAGCCAGCTGGAATCCACCCTCCTGGCCTCCTCCCCATGGGAGGAGCTTCTTATCCGGTCTCTTAGCCAGGTTGTGGTCCCTGATATCCCAAATCCCAGGGGGCGCAGCAACCCAGACCCTGCACAAATGCCTGGGGAAAAGTCTTCCTCCTTGAGGCTAGGCCCCGAGGGGAGTGAGCAGGGACTACTGCTAGCAGGGTTCCTGAGTCAAGGATTTATTGTTCAATACATGAGGGGCTCTTGTTTCAGGCTGGGGAGGCAGAAGTGAGGAGGGAAGCCTTCCACACAGAAAGCCCCACCAGTTGGGGCTCAGTTGGGAGGGGGCTGCAGCACCAGCAACAGGGACCGAACTTGGAAGGGAGAAAAGGTAAGCTTCAGGCGGGAGTCCTTAAGGGGCAGGTGGCCGTCAGGGTCGCGCTGCTCCAGGAAGTTGCAGCTGGAGAACAGGAGGGGTTACGAGAGCTCTGCGAGGGCAGGACTCCCGCCTCCCTCTGTGCCCCCCACTCACAGGACGGCCTCCTGAATCGGCAGCGACGTGTACAGCCAGCAGTCGACGTGGCTGCCGTGGGCCTCGTACAGCCTGAGCACCAGCGTACGGCCCTGGAGGCTGGCCTCTGCCTGGAGGCTGGCCTCTGCCTGCGGAGGGAGGCAGGTGGTGGGCAGGGTAGGGGCGGGCTCAGCTGAGGCCCCGCCCCCTGCCGCCCCGCCCCTTGCCTGCTTGACTGTCTCCAACACGACTGCGGGCGAGGACACAGAGAAGGCGCTCCAGGATGCTGCGGGCGCTGGGCCTGGGGCAGGCAGTGCCAACAGGGGGAAGTTGAGGTTGTAGGCAGCTCGAATAACGCCAGCTTCCTGGAAGGAGCCTGGTAATGGGGGTGGGAGCATGGGCGCGCTGGTGTTTGGGAAGAAACCGAGCCTCAGAGCAGGGCAGAGAGGCATGCCGGGCCGCGGCACTCACCCTTGTGCGGCATCAGCGCGTAGGTGAACTCGTGGCGACCCATGTCAGCAGTGGCGTCGGGGGCCTTTGGTGCCCGCAAGCTGGGGTGGGAAGGGCGGAAATGGGCCGGGCTGGAACTGTGGGCGTTCCGGCCCGGGAGGACGTGCGCCCCCATGCCAGCCCTCGCGGCCTGGCGGGCCCTCCACTCACAGAGAGAGGCTGAGGACGTTGCCGCGGACCGACGCGCCGTACTTGCAGTCGTTGAGCAGAGCCAGCCCAAAGCCGTGCTCTGACAGGTCCATCCAGCGGTGGGCCCACACCTGGAGGGCGGATGCCAGACCCGCTTGGTGGCCCCGCCCCCTCCCCGGCCCGAAGCTCCCACCACTACTGGGAGGGCCCTCTCTGGGACCACAGGATGGAACTCCAGCTCTCACCACTGGAGGTGCTTGGTACACCATCCAACCTGTCTAGGCCTCAGCATCTCATCTGTGAAATGGGGACAACAGAATTCACCCCATCCAACAGGCATGTGGGTCAAAGTAAACACAGCATTTAGCACAAGGTCCAGCCCAAACGTCCAGCATGGTGATCACGGTGATCACCGTCCTACTCCTGACCCCACACCACACAGGTCTCTTCCCAGCCCGGCAGGCTGCAAACCCCACCCGACCCCATGTCAGACCTCAAATCGAGCCCAGTCCCAAGAGGTGTTGTGGTGCGTGGGCCGCTGCAGATGTCCGAACTGGACCTCATAGGTGGCTTGGAGGCTCCGCACGCGGGTGGGGAACTCCACCTTCAGGAACTTGTGGGCCTCATGCCAGTGCACCTATGACGGAAGGACGCGCACACACACACACACAGGCCTGGGCGACTCCCTCCTTCCCAGCCACCCAGGGAGAATGCCCACCACCCCGCTGCCTGCTACCTCGGTGTGGAAGCGGACATAGGGGCAGCCAACGTCCAGCACCACCTCCTGGCTAAGCCGACTATTGGGGCTGATCTGCAGCAGGAACCAGGCGCTGCCCCGCATGCCGCCCTCAGTGCCCACTGCCAAGGTTCCTGCCTGGCCCAGCACTGGCTTCCTGCGGGGTGGGGTAGCTAAGCTGAGCCAGGGCAAGCTGATGGAGAGGGCCCACCACCACCCCGGGCCTGTCCACACTTTACCGTGTCTCCAAATGGTAGTCCATGACGTCCCATGCATCCCAGTACAGAGGGACATCATCAAACAACACAAACTGGTTCCCCACCATGCCCTCAGCAATGGCCTCCCTAGAAGGATTAGAACTTTATGACCTTGGTCTCTCCAGCTGCCTGAGGTGGGGTGGGGGCCGGGAGAACAGGCCCACAGGACAAGGGGACTCTTCCTAGCCCAGCCTGCCCTGCCCTGTGTGGGTCCAGAGCCCCTGATGGGCTGCCATGGGCAGAGCGGGGGCCAGGGGGCAGAGGGAACGGGCTCTGGGAGCCACCTGCCAAGCAATGAAAGAGGGCAATAAGGAGTTGGCACCTGCCGGAGGCCACGAGCACCAGGGATGTCAGGCAGCCAGTTGGGTCCAGCCTCACCCGGATGATGCCATTGTCCAGAGTCACAGAACCGTCGGTCTTGGTGGGAAGCGTCCTTGAAGCTGAGTCTGCAGGGACTTCCCACCACCAATGGCACCCCCAGCCCAGCCCCCCACCACTTGCTCCAGCTGGAGAGCGTAATTACAATCCCCACATTGTTAGGGATGGCCCAGGAGGGGCCCCGCACACCCGCTTGTGCCAACACTTACCTCCTGCACCACAAACACAGGCTGCTGGGTCTGCAGGGGCTGCACTGAGGTGGGGGTGGAGGCAGGAGCATAGCCCATGCTGGGCACAGTCACCAGGGCTGGGGATGAGGCCCGGGCATCAGTGCTGCCTCCCTGACCTTCTGGGAGCCTCACCCGAGGGTTGGGTGGCTGCTTCTCCTATTGCCCCCTAGCTGGGGGTAACCCAGGGCAGCGCCCTCCCCTGGGGCAATGTCCCTCCCATTGCAGTAGCAGCCTCTCCCCCCAGCTCCTACCGAGGCTGTGGGCCCCACCAGGCCTGGGCAGGGCCAATACTTCAGTGCGTTTCCACGGCAGCGTGTTGACGATGAGGAGGCCCTCGGGGCCTGGCTCCCCGGCACACAGAGCAGCCACCGCAGCACTCAGCAGCGTGTTGCCATGGGAACGGATGTCTGAGAAGAGACGGGCTGGTCATGGGTGGGCGGTGGGTTTGGGAGGACCCCTGAGTAGCCCACAGGCCACTCTCCGGGCTCCACCCCGCCTGGGGACAGTGGCAGGCAGGCCATCCAGCTCACCTTCATAGTGGCACATGGCCTCTTCCGCCACCAGCTGGATACAGCTTCCGGTCAGCACGTCATGGAACTGGTTCAGGAGCAGCAGCCTGCAGGAACCCGGAGCAGGGATGGAGAAGGCTGGAGGGGCAGCCACAGAGCTGGCGGGGGAAGGCTGGGGCGGTGGCAGGGCTGGGCAGAAGCAGGCCTGACCTCCAGAGGTCCTGCAGCTGGGCTGCCGGGTACAGGAACTGGGTGCTGCGGGCCATGGCCAGGCTGCTGAGCAGCTCCACGTCGTGCAGGATCCGCTCACACTCCCGGTTCCCCTTCTTGAGCTGAGCACAGTTGTTGGGGGTGGGGGGGGATCTGTCCCAGGCCACCTTCCAAAGCCCTCCGTGCTCAGACCCCGAGGCTCCCCAGGGCCTCCCAGCTAAAGCCTCTAGTGCCTGACCTGTCCCTTCCCTCCCCAGCCTGAGGCCTGCCTTCTTCAGGAATACTCAGCCCTGCCACCTCCAGGTCCCTGGCCCACCCGGCTCTGGTACTTCTCTCCCCTCAGTGCCTCCCTGGAACACGAGCCTCATTCCCACAGGTCTGGACTAGACTCTGCCCCTGCAGACCCAGGGCACATGCTCCCTGCTGGGCTCAGGGACTAGCACCTGACCTGAGCCTGAGTGGTGTAGGTGCCATTGTGTAGCTCCAGGAAGAGCTCCCCGACCCACGTGCACAGCTGCCCTGAGTGGTTCTCCAGTGCGGAGAAGAGTCGCCCCGGAGAAGACAGCTGCACCCTGAGGGAGACACAGCCTGGGTCGCCCAGCCTTGGGGGTACTGTGTGGCTCACCCTTCCCCCTGCCAGAGCAGATGAGAGATCCAGTCCCGACAGAAAGGAGCATCCCCACCGTCCATCTCCAGAATGCTCCCTGTCCAGGCAAAGCCAGTTCCAAACACACGGGGAGGGTTCTGTCTCCAGCAGATTTAAGCCTCTTCCCACCCGCAGCTTTTGCCCCGCCCCCAGGGTGGAAGCTGGGAAGAGCCGAGGTCAGGGACTGGAATGGGACAAGGTCCAGTGGAGGAGCTAGATGGAATGTCTGAGCAGAAAGCAGGGCTGCAGGCAAGGGCAAAGGGAGCTCCTGAGGGCTGCTGGAGGGCCAGGGTGCACCTGGGGAGCCCGTCTGTGTTGTGCAGCCGCTTCAGGCGGTCCAGCATGGTCTGGGTGGGGCCCCCGCCCCCATCCCCAAAGCCAAAGAGGAAGGCACTGTGGTTGGTCCGCCCCTTGTCCCGGTTGTTGACCACGGTCTTCAGAACCTGGATAGGCAGAGCAGGGCAACCCGGGTGAGCCTAGGACCGGACACCCAGCCCTCTCCAGCCCACTCCCCTGCATCTCAGCCACTGGGTGCCCCCTCACCTCCTCCACACTGCCCTGCATCCCATATGAGTCTCCAGGTGGGAAGTGAGCCAGCACACGGGAGCCATCCAGCCCCTCCCAGAAAAAAGTATGGTGCTGCAGGCAGGGAGACAGGAGAGGGGCCAGAGTCAGGCCTAAGGCCTGTTGTGTACCCCTGGGCTTGGGGTCGGGGGTGGAGTTGGGTGGTTGGTTCATCACCCCTGAGTAAGCCAGGTGGGAGCTGAAACGGGCCAGGTGGGGACCCTGGCCCCCTGCTTCTGCTCACCGGGAAGGAGTTCACCAAGTTCCAGCTCAGTTTTTGGGTCAGGAAGTGCTTGATGCCGCAGCTGCGCATGATCTGGGGCAACTGGGCTGAGTAGCCAAACGTGTCTGGGAGCCAGAACTGTGAGGAAAGGGGCTCCTGGTAAAGCAGCCCCAGCCCCTCAGCCTTCCCTGGCTCAAGGTCAAGCTCGAGCCCCATGTACCCACAGGCACAGCGGCTTCCAGCCTACCTCCGAGCACATTTTCCCAAACTCCTGCAGGAAGAAGTTCTGGCCCTGCAGGAACTGCCTCACCATGGCCTCTCCACTGGGAAGGTTCCCGTCCTGGCAGCAAGTGAGGACAGAGGCAGCCAGCATCAGCGTCCCTGGGGACTGGGCGGGAGCTTGGGCCACCCCCACCCCGCACAGGAGTAGCCAGGGCTCTGATGGAGAGGGCTCATGCCCAGTGCCCAGAGGTGTTCCTCTCTTGGCTTCGCTCTGCTGTCTACCAGGGGAAGGGGAGGCTTGCAGGGTGGGGACGGGCCTGCAGCCTCCCACCCTTCTTGAGTCCCTCCACCCCCTGGAGGTCCCAGGCCTTGGGAGTCCAGGACCCCACAGGAGGGGTATGAAGGTCCTACAGAAAGCCAACTACCCACAAAGCCAGAGGGGAGGCCTGAGGCTGAGGGGTTGCAGATGGCACTTACCATTTCCACCCAGGTGCCCCCGACAGGCACGAACTGCCCTCGGCAGGCGAACTCCTGGAGCCGGGCATGCAGGCCAGGGTAGTGGTTCTTTACCCACTGAAACTGCTGTGCCTGTGGGGCAATGGGACCCATATTGGGGCAGGAGTGACAGGGATCCCCTCCCCCCGCCCCCTGGCCTAAGCACCTGGGGCCAGTGGGCAGCTGAGGGTGGGGAAAAGCCCTCTTCCTCAGGTGTGAGAAGGCCCTGGACCTCATCCAGGTCCCCCATGGCTGTCCCTCTGACCTGGGAGCAGGCAAAGATGAAGTCCGGGTTCTGTTCCATGAGCTGCACGGCTGTCGCCCAGCTCCGGGCACATTTTCGCACAGTCTCCTTGAAGGGCCAAAGCCAGGCTGGACGGAAAGGGGTCAGAGGTGGAGGGAGAGCAGCACGGTGTCCGGCTCCCCACAGATCTCCAGCCTCGCCCCTGCCCTCCAGCACCCTGGGCCTCCAGAGGGCTGTCCTCCTCCATACTAGGCTCCTTTCCCTGTAAGGCCCTCCGGCATCCCTCCTGAGCTTTCACTTCAAGACCCTGTCTCGAGGTGGGAGTAGGGGGTGGGGAAAGGAGGCTGTCAGTTTCACAAGTCAGGAACTGGAGGCCCTGTGCCCTGCAACAGCCTCACTCTGAGGCTGTGGCCCCCAACCCCTGAAAGGACCCTATAGAAGGTGGCAGAGGTTAACACATCGGTGGGTGCCGCAGAAGAGGGGGCGTGGCATCCCGACATGGATCTGCCTGGGCCAGCCCCACTGTGTGAGGCACTACAGCCTCTCCTGCCCTCTAGGCCCGGTTCCTTGCTCGCCAGTCCAGAGCTCTCACACTCCACCGCGAACCACAACACAGCACAGAAAGCCTTGTTCTATGGTTCCGAAACATTAGCTGCTTCAGATTCAGTACCTCGGGGAGCTTGTTAAAAATGCAGATTTCCTGGGGTGCCTGGGTGGCTCAGTCAGTTAAGCGTCTCCCTTTGATTTGGGCCATGATCCCAGGGTCCCAGGATTCAGCTGTGTGGTGCTCCCTACTCAGAGAGCGGTCTGCTTCTTCCTCTCCCTCTGCCCCTCCTCCCGCTGGCCCACGTGCATGCACATACTCTAACAATAAAATAATCTTTTAAAAAAATACAGATTTCCCATAAGCCTCACAGACACTGCAGACTCATCAAGTTCAAAGCTGAACTCATGACTCCCCCCCGCCCTATCCCTCACCCCCTCTACCCACCCACCCCCCGCCCCAAACCTGCCCCTGTGCATGAGTCCCTATCTCCCTTACTTCTACATCACTCCTCCCTGAGGACTGGGACACCCTTGTCAAACTCTTACTTGGTCTCACTTGGTTAAAAGGTCACCTCCTCTAGGAAGCCTCTCTGAGCCCTCCTGACCCATCAGGGTTAAGTGCATCCATCGTGGCGCCAACCCTGTCTGCCTACTTTACAGCCATCATTCTCTAGGAACCTACCTCCCCACATCTAGCAAGGGCCATGTGGGGCCTCAGTTTTGTCAAGAGAATAAACGAAGCCACACCTAGCGAAGCCCATTTTACAAATGGGGAAAACTAAGGCCATGGTGAGCCAAGAACTCACTGGGGATGACACAGTGTTTCTGGGGCATAGCCAGGGCTTCAAGGGCACCCCTGCCTTGCCCAGCCAACCCGGCCAGCTGCTGCCCTACCTGTATCAATGTGGCAATGACCCATGGCATGGATGGTATGCTGACTTTCTCCTCCACGTTGGCCAAAGAACCTGGAGGCCAGGGCCTGGGCCACCGGGAAAGTCTGTGGCTGGGCAGGGTCACACACGTTCACCATCTGGTTGGCTGTGTACAGGGCCTGGAAGCTGCGCTGGTTGTCTTCCCCAAGGCCCTGCAGCAAGGTTCTGCCCCTTAATTCCCATCCGGAGCAAGGTGGGTCTCCAGAACTCGGCCCCAAATGACCTCTCAGAGCTCCTTCCTACCTCCAACCCTTTGCTCCTTCTGGTTCCCCCTGCTTAGTAGCGCCTCCCTCCTCCCCCTTATAGAGGGAAATCCTTTCAATACTCAAGCAGGCAGAAACACTCACCCTCTTTGGATTCCCAGACTCCCAACTCTCCGACCCAAGACACAACCGGTCCCCGGTGGGGCTGGGAAGGACCCTAGAGCAAGCAGCTGGGGTAGGGGTGTCGCTTACCTTGGCTATGCCCAGCAGCAGCTCCAGATCCACCAGGAGTCTGTGGACATCCCGGCAGAACACAGCCAGTTCAGCCCGGCTCACCTGGAACATCTTCTCTGGGTCTGGGGCTGCGATCATGCTTCCCTTCCCGGCCCCCAGGAGCCCATTGCAAGCTACTTCCACATAGAAGGTCAGGCTACAAATGTGGGGAGGCAGCCTCAGGCTAACAGACTGGCAGAAGATGCTGGGGGCTGGGGGAGGGAGGACCAAGGAGGCAGCCACTGCCCAGGCCCTGTTTGCCTCCAGGGTCCACCTCCCCCCGGAAGATCCCACAGTAGGTCAGGGGTCTGTGCGAGAGGGTCCTGTTCTGCTGATGAGCGTTCTACCCCGGGCAGGGGCAGTAAGCAGCCGAGTTGGGAACTGTGTGAATTACGCTGCTGCTCAGCCTTTTATTCCTATTTCCACAACTGACTTTACAAACACTGCCTTGGTCTCCGAACCCTTTCTGCATATTAAAACCGTGTTTGGATCCCCCAGGTCCAATCTTTCAGAGCAAAGATCCAGCAGCCAGCACAGGGCGGGTTGTTCTCTACAGTGGCACGGTAGTCTCTGGGGCTATTCTGCTATCTTTAGAGAGCAAATGGGACTTTGGTGGAGAAGCCTTCCCCCACCCTACTGCCACCTCTCCCAAGTCTGGGACCACCCTCCATACTGAGCTCCTGGTGTTTGCTCTCAGAGCCCCCATTGGTTTTGTAATTATGTAAGTGTCCCTGAGTCCCCCTTGCTGTCAAGGACCATACTACTCACTATCACAGTGCTAGGCACCGGAAGCATCAGCTACAGTGCTCAATAAATATTAGAAAATACAGTAATACTATGTCTGAGTGCTGAACAGTGTCATAAAATGCCCATGTTATATTAAGGGACAAAAAGATATCTGGATGCAAATCATCAAAGAAATACAACCTTAGCCAGGAGGAACTACACCTGAATGAGTTCCTGAGCTGAGTGCTGAAATGTTAATAATGGTCATCTCTAGGTGGCAGGGTAATGGGAGTCACTGACTTCTTTGTGCTTTCCTGTATTTACCACAAGAAGGCAGACAGTATCTTTCTAGCCAGGGGGAAAAAACCAAAACAACCCCCCATCCCCCTGTTTAAAAAGAAACTGTGAGATCTGAGGATGCCAGTGTTGGAGGTGGGCAATTCGGGTCATTCTGAGCCTCAGCTCCTCCTTACCCCTGGCCCCCCCCCCACCCCCCAGCATGGTCCACCAGGGCATGGGGACTACCTCACCTCCGGGGGTCTCCTTCTTCCAGCCTGTTGGTCAGGACATAGCTGGTCTTCTCCCCCTCTGTGGTCAAACCCTGGTGGGGAGTGGAATGAGAGAGACAGGGCCAGAGGCTTTTCCACAGTTTAGGGGAAATGTAAGCTGAGGGAGGCCAGGCCCCTCCACTTAGCCCCCAGCTGTGGCTCCTCTCGCCTCCACAAAGCCAACATTGGCAAATCAGGGAGCCCTGGAGGCCGGTGCCTAACACCCATGGCAGCCCGAGTGCCCTGATCACCAAATGGCTCCTGTTTCGTCTAGTTGGAATGGAAGCTGAGCAAGTGAACTGACCACTGTATATTTTAGTTTTTTTATCTGTAAACAGGCATCAAGACCCACCACAAGCAATCATAAAAATTAAATCTGATACGGATACTTAGTTGTTCATTCTGGGGAACTGGGGATGCTGTGATAGGGAGAGATCCATTACTTCAGGGGAAGAGGACTTGAATTTTTCCTTTATGCCATCCAGAACTGCTTGAAAGTTTCCCCCCATAAGTATAGGCTACATATAATAAAAACTGGTGTATTGAAACTAAAACTACGGGTGCCTGGGGGGCTCAGTCAGTTAAGCGACTGACTCTTGACTCTGCTCAGGTCATGTTGTCAGGGTTGTGAGACTGAGCCCCACGTTGCCCTCAACACTCAGCACAGAATCTCTGCTACAGATTCTTTCTCCCCCTCTTCCCCTCCCCCCCCTAAAAAACAAAACAGAACAATGAAAACCACTAAAAATAAAAAGTGGTATGGTCTGCAAAGCCACTACTCTGGTACCCAGCACCCAGTAGAGGGTTAATAAATGAATCTATTGTACTGTTATTATTGTACTTGATTAGCAATTATTTTCAGGCCAGAATGAGAAAATGGCCAGTCACTGGCAGGGTTGGCTTAGTATTAATTATCTTAGGACCCAAAACCCATCCATTGAACGTCCCAATGTGGACACGATCACACTAGGGCCTAAATGGCAACTTCCCCAGCCCTGCAATTCTTTTACCCACAGGCACAGCCGCTAAGCAGCACCTTCTTCACAGACCTGGGCTGAAATGGGGCCCAACCTACCCCCAGGGCAGGGCTGCTCACCTGGATAGGTTCTCCCTCTCGCCATAGCAGGCCTTCTCCATCACTTTCCCATCGAAGGTGAACTTCTTGACCCACCCATGCCTCTGGGATGGTGATCTCTACCCGAAACCAGCAGGTCCACCACCTGCAAGACAGCCAACGGCATGGGCCTAGGGGTCCACGCCCTTGTCCTTTTGCCAGATTCCCTTGGACAAAGGGTCAGAGGGACTTTTCTCCAAGGATCCGCGGCATCACAAGCTGTTCAGCTCGGAGCCACAAAAAGGGGCAACACGATGTGCGGCGAGGGGAGGGGAAAAGGCGGGCAAGTCAGGGGTCCGTGATCCGTCCTAGAGGGTCTTCCTGAGAAGGTGTCGAGGTCCTGGGAGAAGGCAGGGGCGGGGGATGAAAACTCTCGCAGGAAAACGGAGGCAGCAGGGAGCTGCTTCCAGCAGAGGGTGCTGCTTCGCCCCGAGAGGCTGTCTAGGAGCCGGGGCGGCCGTGGAGGTGTGGCCCTCCGAGCTGCAGCGCGAGGGAGAGGGGCTGCCCGCGGCTCCGCCCCCTCCAAGCGTTACCCACGTGGGTCCAAAGCTGTCCCCGATCTGCGCGGGGCGGAACTCCTGCTGCACCGCCTGCTGGTAGGAAAGCCTCTCGGGCGTCTGGAAGCTGGAGAGCGCGGTCACCGGGCAGCTGTCTCTGAAGAGCCTGGGCGGGAGGAGCCGGTGGGCGCGCGCTCGAGGCCGCTCCCGTTCGGCCCGCGGGCGAGTCGGCGGATGGGGCCGCGCCTTCCCTTGACCCTCCGCTGAGAAGGCTGCCCCCCAGCACAGCTTTTCCCGAGCCCTCCTCCCGGGCCCCTGCCCTGTCCGCGGCAGGCACTTCGTCCCTCGGCCCGGGTGGCCGCGGCTTGGGTTTCCCCCCGGAAGGGAAGACTGGGGCGCGCGGAGGCGGCCGGCCGGCGCCCGGGGCGAGGGGCCCCCCACCTGCCGCGGAGGTTACAGTCGGTGAAATAGAGCGGCGACACGAATTTCTCTACCCGCTCCAGAGTAGTGCGCCAGTGCTTCAGGGCCGGCGCCGCCGCCATCGCCATCGCCGCGCGCTCGCTGCTCTCCCCGGAAGGCCTCTGCCGCTGCCGGCACGGCCCACGGCCGGGAACCAAAGGTTCCGGCGTCCAAAGGGCGCCTTTCGGCCCCGGGCAGCTTTTCGTGGAACACTGGCGGCTCTCGGAAGGCCCGCTGCGCGGAACTCAGAGCGAGCCGCTGAGCCGAGAGCGCGGCTTCCGAGGCTCTCCACCCGCTCTTCCGAACCCGCGAGCCACTGGGCAAATCCCTCAGTAGAACGGCAGCTTTGACGCTTAGAGTCTCCGAAAGTCCCTACACCGAAACGGGGGCTGTAGGCGCAACGGGTGGGAGCCCCCGCTGGTGCAGACGTGGGTTACCCGGGCTTAGAAGCCACGCGTGGCAACCGGCTAGTTCTCCCAGCCAGCCAGACCTCTAGTGCTCGCTAGCCGGAAAACCTACTTAACGTGGGAAGAGCCAGGCGCCGGTCCCGTGCTTTGAAGCTGATCGGCAGATCTGTGTAAAACAGGGAGGGCTTTGCGCCGCGATAACCGGAGCTTCCTCCAACATATTGTGTGTATAGCCGTCACTTATCCCCAGAAACCCTGGATATATTTTGATGTGATGGCAGATCAGTCATAGCATTCAAGATCCCACCTGAATAACGTTATTTCACCACATAGGGCTGGAGAGTTCAGAAAAGCCACAATGCCAGAAACCTCTCCAATTTCATCCTTACCCTAGTCCATCGGCAGTTTCTTTTTCCCCCTTTTAGGATTGCCAAGCAGTGCGCTTGTCTATAAAATCATTACTAAGAAAAATATATACACGTTAGCCCTGATACTTTAATGGAAATACTGACCAAGTTCACATTTCAAGTGCAAATCACAGGGAAAGGGGACTAGTACAGAACACCACACATGATTTTAACTAAAGAAAACTCACCGCTATAACAAAGACTGGGTTTAGAACTTGGAGTTCAGTTTTCAGAGGGCAGGAGGGCTAAAGATGGTGCTTGTAAAAACACTGGCTGTAGGTGAAGCTCCCACTTCTTTGGGTTGCCCTGATGGGTTGCCTTTTCTTCTGAACTTGGCCCTGAAGCCAGATCCTGACCTGCAGGGAGGTAAGTCTGGACATAACAGTGCTACCACAGCTAACAGATGGGGTGCCCCTGGTAAGACCAGATCATTTCCCCCATAATTTCAAGTCAGCCTGCCTGTTCTTAAGCAGAGGGGGATAAGTGGAGAAACCTGAAGATCTTTCCCCTCAATCAATAACGCATCACTGTACCTCCAAGTCAGGCACTGCCTTAGCTTCACCCTACTATCTTCTCCCACAAGGCTCTATTACCACCCCCTACATTTTGGGGCTCAGAGTCTCCTGTTCCCTCTGCAACAACAAAAGTCTAAAATAGAAGTCTATACCATGTGTTTTTAAAGTTCAGAAGCCCCCACACTTGTAGTCTTCGGTGGCAGTGTTGGGGGTTTTTAAGCAAACAAAAACCACACAAAACACTACTGCTTACTTAACGACTGATACTAGGGTAATGGTTGATGGAGAATAAATCTACCAGAGTACTGGGAGGGGTTCAGTTGGTCTTTGTTCGGAAACTCCAGGCTAAAGACCTATAAAACAACTACTCACTCAGTTTAAATGTCTGGTCTACCAGTCTAAATTTATGTAATTAAAAAAATATATATTCCATTTGCAGTTGCTAATAATGTAGCAAATCTCTCTCCCAACCCCATTTATACCACACGCCTTGTACGCATTTCCTTCAAATACTGCTTTGGTATTTAAGTCGTTCACCCCCATTTCCAATTAAGGATAAGAAAAACAACACAGAAATGCAAACTAAATAGCCAGACAACTGCCCAAATAGAAAATATTTCCAAACAGTTGAAATAAGGAGAAAAACATGTACTAAAAGAATGAAGTATTCTATTTTAAAAATTTGGAATATTTTGATTTGAGACAAG